>NC_060177.1:15720604-16001339 GCF_021184085.1 Oncorhynchus gorbuscha | reverse complement strand
CATTTATGACAATGTCTCTATACGTTTAGGACAATGTCTCTATATGTTTATGACAATGTCTCTATATGTTTAGGACAATGTCTCTATATGTTTATGACAATGTCTCTATATGTTTATGACAATGTCTCTATATGTTTATGACAATGTCTATATGTTTATGACAATGTCTCTATATGTTTATGACAATGTCTCTATATGTTTATGACAATGTCTATATGTTTATGACAATGTCTCTATATGTTTATGACAATGTCTCTATACGTTTAGGACAATGTCTCTATATGTTTATGACAATGTCTCTATATGTTTATGACAATGTCTCTATACGTTTAGGACAATGTCTCTATATGTTTATGACAATGTCTCTATATGTTTATGACAATGTCTCTATACGTTTAGGACAATGTCTCTATATGTTTATGACAATGTTTCTATGTTTATGACAATGTTTATATGTTTATGACAATGTCTCTATATATTTAGGACAATGTCTCTATATGTTTATGACAATGTCTCTATATGTTTATGACAATGTCTCTATATGTTTATGACAATGTCTCTATATGTTTATGACAATGTCTCTATATGTTTATGACAATGTCTCTATACATTTATGACAATGTCTCTATACGTTTAGGACAATGTCTCTATATGTTTAGGACAATGTCTCTATACGTTTATGACAATGTCTCTATATGTTTATGACAATGTCTCTATACGTTTAGGACAATGTCTCTATGTGTTTATGACAATGTTTCTATGTGTTTATGACAATGTTTCTATGTGTTTATGACAATGTCTCTATACGTTTATGACAATGTCTCTATATGTTTATGTCAATGTCTCTATACGTTTAGGACAATGTCTCTATGTGTTTATGACAATGTCTCTATACGTTTAGGACAATGTCTCTATATGTTTATGACAATGTCTCTATACGTTTAGGACAATGTCTCTATACGTTTATGACAATGTCTCTATATGTTTATGACAATGTCTCTATACGTTTAGGACAATGTCTCTATGTGTTTATGACAATGTTTCTATGTGTTTATGACAATATTTCTATATGTTTATGACAATGTTTCCATATGTTTATGACAATGTTTCCATATGTTTATGACAATGTTTCTATGTGTATGACAATGTTTCTATGTGTATGACAATGTTTCTATGTTTATGATAATGTTTCTATGTGTATGACAATGTTTCTATATGTATGAGAATGTTTCTATGTGTATGACAATGTTTTTATGTGTTTATGACAATGTTTCTATGTGTATGACAATGTTTCTATATGTTTATGACAATGTTTCTATGTGTATGACAATGTTTCTATGTGTATGATAATGTTTTTATGATTATGACAATGTCTCCATATGTTTCTGACCATGTCTGTATGTTTATGACAATGTCTCTATATGTTTAGGACAATGTCTCTGTATGTTTAGGACAATGTCTCTATATGTTTAGGACAATGTCTCTGTATGTTTAGGACAATGTCTCTGTATGTTTAGGACAATGTCTCTATATGTTTAGGACAATGTCTCTATACGTTTAGGACAATGTCTCTATATGTTTAGGACAATGTCTCTATACGTTTAGGACAATGTCTCTATATGTTTATGACAATGTCTCTATACGTTTAGGACAATGTCTCTATATGTTTAGGACAATGTCTCTCTATACCTTTAGGACAATGTCTCTATATGTTTATGACAATGTCTCTATACGTTTATGACAATGTCTCTATATGTTTATGACAATGTCTCTATACGTTTAGGACAAAGTCTCTATACGTTTAGGACAATGTCTCTACCTGTTTATGACAATGTCTCTATATGTTTATGACCATATCTATGTGTGTATGACAATGTTTTTACGTTCATGACAATGTCTGCATGTTAATGATAATGTAAGTGTGTTTATGATCATGTCTGTGTGTCTATGATAATGTTTCTATAGGTTTACGACAATGTCTATTTGTGTTTCTATTTACTTTTCATGTAATTGTTATTTACCTTTAGTACATACATTTGTTTTATCAAGAGACAACAGGTTCAAGAGTTTGTTTGTGTTTTATTCTGGCACAAAAAGTGTATGTAACTGCGAATGGGTGTGAACATGTGAGCCGGAGTGTGTCTGCACATACTCTACAGGCTAGGCAGGGGGTGAGTTCACTGTGTTTAGTGTTGTTGGGGAGATCTGAGGAACACTTGACCAGGCGAACTGGCACATTTAGCCTGTGTCACCCCTTCCACCACACACACCACACACACACACACACGCACACACACACACACACACACACACACACACACACACACACACACACACACACACACACACACACACACACACACACACACACACACACACACACACACACACACACACACACACACAACACACACACACACACACACACACACACACACACACCACGTCCCTGCTCCATCTCTGACTGCCTCCGCAGACACAAAGGGCCTGCTGTGCAGACAACTCAACTGGAAGAGAGCTTAACCCTTCACCCCCAGGGTCAAACTATTAACACAAACACTGCTCCCTAGTATGCAAATGAACCATCTTATGACTGATATGAAACATACACTTGTGGATGACAGATATAATAACAGGCACTTAAAGTTTGACTTAGTTTCAAATGCATTTAACATAAAATCTGAGGTAAAATATTAAATTAAGAGCAGGAAATGATCTGCAGTGTCACGTTATAAATGTTTTAAAAAACTACCAGGTAACTTTATTGTAAAAGCCTTAGATCAGCTAGATGTAATTGTCCATACCGTCTGTGTGTGTGTGTGTGTATTCCCTACCATATTGTACTGCATTTGTCTCTTCATAAAAGATTAACGCAATCATGTCCTGAGTTTTTACACCTCTAACTCCCACTCCTCATTGAGAGAGAGAAAAGTTCTAGAACCTTGTAATTCCTAGTCATCTGAACTTCTGTGCTCTGACTGTAAATGCAGAAAGGAAAGGAGAGAGAGCTTCATCAGACGGCATGTTTAGCTGTGCGTAATTGGGACAGAGGTGCTTGTAGGAGGCAGGTGTGGAGACATTGTTCTCTTTGATGGGATTATTTGCACTTCTCAATGCTGTAAAATCAGGTATCATCATAGGGACTGGAGGGGAGGCAGCCATCTACATTGACTGGATTTGGTTTTTCCTCAAGGTTGTGTAATTATACCTGCTCTCTGTGTAATTAGGAGCAGGAGGCTTCACGACCTGGATGACTACTGTCTTGTCTACTTTGAAAGTAGATTCACTTCAAACTCCTCATGAGGAGAAAGTACAATGTTCTGTTTTGCTCTTCTTTTTGCTCTTTTCATCTGTCTTTCTTATCCTTTTTTCTTGTTCTAAGGGCTTGGAGAACTTGGGTGATTAAGTTATTATTACAAATGAATAAATGTGAATACATAATACTGTATCAAGCCAGGTGAATAAACGAGTTGAAGAGAGCAGTTTGATGTAAAGTTCAGAACAGAACACCTTATATAAAGTGAACAGTGATGTCCATTGGGAAAGGTCTTACACTCTTAGAAACCCAGAAGGATTCTTCAGCAGCTCCCATATGATAACCCTTTTGGTTCCAGGTCGAACCCTTTTGGGTTCCATGTAGAACCCTTTCCACAGAGGGTTCTACATTGATGGGTCCAAGAGTTTCTAAGAGTGTAGGGAACTGATAAAGCGTCCCCTTGGCATGTACTGCACTCACTTGTACCCTGATCTGACATTGACCAGTCTAGAGACTAAGAGATGGCATTATCATTAAGACTGCACACCGGGGGGTAATGTGCCGTACATGGACGTAGACAGACTGAGTACAGGATTAAGGGCAAATCACTTTGTGGTATCTGGCTGAACACAGAGCACAGAGCCATGGCGTGCATGTGTACGCGCCTGTGTAACAAAAGGGACTACTAGTAGTTAGTGCATGTACTGTACGCAAATGAATTGCTGACTTAACAGAAAATGCACTCTCTTGCATAAGTATCTTTGTGAGTGGTGTAATGAGGCCAGATCTGACAGGCTACAGTGGAGGTGTGAGGGAGTGCAGGTCTCGAGTGCAGTGTGCACGGTTTAGGTTTTAGGGTGTATGGAGCAGTTTGCACAGTGTAGGCTTTAGGGTGTAGGGAGCAGTGTTCACCTGTACAGTATACTCACTACTACCCATGTCAAACCTCTCAGCTGCCAGTAACAAAAGGAGAGAAAAGGAAACGCATGCTTTAGTCAGCCGCATTTACTCCTGACCTTCCTTACCAGGGTACGCTGCAGTTAAGCTGAGGGGATTTACACCAGCTCAACATTTACACCATATGGATGCTTTATTACAGAGTAATGATGGCTTGCTCTCTCTCCTCTTCCTCTTCCCCCCCTTCTCTCGCACTTGTTCGCTCTATCTCCCTCCCTCTCTCTCATGCTCGCACTTCTCTCTCTCAAATCTCTGTCTCTCTCTCAAATCTCCGTCTCTCTCTCAAATCTCCGTCTCTCTCTCTCTTTCCTCTCTCTCTCTCTCTCTCTCTCTCTCTCTCTCTCTCTCTCTCTCTCTCTCTCTCTCTCTCTCTCTCTCTCTCTCTCTCTCTCTCTCTCTCTCTCTCTCTCTCTCTCTCTCTCTCCCTAGAGATTATTTGAAAACCAAATAGCCTTGTGTAACCAGGTGATCAGAAGAACTTAGAGGATCTTATGAAACTCAAGAGGAATGCAATGCAGGGATTTTTTTTAAACTCCATGCTTTACGTGGGTCACACTTAGACTCATTTAATTTACCAAGTAAGACCAGCATAATTGTGGATAAAATGGTCACATTAGGTATGCATTATGTGGCTTTGTATATATAGTATAGTATATATATATATTTACATATTACATTGAGGCAAATTAATATTATTGAATTTATACCAATGATTATCCTGTGCAGATTGTAAAAACATTTATTTCTTACATTTTTGGGTGTGAGAATAATTGGATTTGTGCTGAAATGAGAAAAGAGCTTGGTATTGATTTGGTTTATTCCATATTAGCAGGTAATAATCAATATGGAGATGGTGCTTATTAAAGCGTAAAGAGCAGGGATGGGCTCTCATCAACCAATAGCTGCTCATCTCATAACTGACCATGCTGAGATAATGCACTTAATGCATCACATATTGCTTTTGATTATGGGGGAAATAATGGTGGTCAATTATGCTAATCATGCAGGAAAATAACCTGGTAACAATAAGATATTCTAAAGATGAGATAAACAATAACATGGAAATGGTCATATTCAGTCATTTATAAGAGGCAAAAAATCCATCAAAGTATGGCTAACTGCTATGAACATACTTTTTCTTGGTGCATGAGAAAGCAAATCACTCAGCACTAATGCTTCGGCAGATTTTGTGACACTGGTTTTATTCTATTCTGGTTAGGTGCTCAGTTCTCTCAACATTGTCAGGATCCATAGAATAAGGTTGGCAAAGTGCTCTTAAATTCACCGAGATGGATCTACTTGCTCCACATTAGCGAATGTGGGCACTGGGCCAAAGAAATCCTAACTAAAACATCAGAAAGTTGAACATGGGGCAGATCTTAGAACTGAAGCCAAATGTTTGTTCCTCGGCTTTCTGAATTAGTCCTAGAAGGCATTTCAGTGTCTGGGAATTAAAAGCGAGGGGGTAATTTACAAATGAACTTCTTCGAAATAGGGGGCGCTCTTTTAATTTTTGGATAAAAACGTTCCCGTTTTAAACAAGATATTTTGTCACGAAAAGATGCTTCGCCCTGGTCAAAGTATTTTGTGTTTATCTTCATGTATTGGGTCAGGCCAGGGTGTGGCATGGGGTTTTTGTATTGTGGTGTGTTTTGTCTTGGGGTTTTGGTGTTGGTATTGGGATTGTAGCTTAGTGGGGTATCTAGCAAAGTCTATGGCTGTCTGGAGTGGTTCTCAATCAGAAGCAGGTGTTTATTGTTGTCTCTGATTGGGAACCATATTTAGGCAGCTATATTCTTTGAGTTTGTCATGGGTGATTGTCCTTAGTGTCTTTGTTCCTGTCGCTGTGTTAGTTGACAAGTATAGGCTGTTTCGGTTTTTGTTACATTTATTGTTTTGTAGTGTTTGTGTTAATTCGTGTTTACGTTTGTTGATTAAACATGGATTGCAATCTACACGCTGCATTTTGGTCCGACTATCCTTCACACCAAGAGAACCGTTACAGGCTGTGAATGCGCCAGGAATGAGCCTGCACTTTCTGTCGTTTCCCCAAGGTGTTTGCAGCATTGTGACGTATTTGTAGGCATATCATTGGAAGATTGACCATAAGAGACTACATTTACCAGGTGTCCGCCCGGTGTCCTCCGTCGAAATTATTGCGTAATCTCCAGCTCCATGCGCGCTCCATTTTCTTCAGAGGAGAAAGTCAACTGCCACGAATGATTTATCATTGATAGATATGTGAAAAACACCTTGAGGATTGATTCTAAACAAGGTTTGCCATGTTTCTGTCGATATTATGGAGTTAATTTGGAAAAAAGTTTGCGTTGTAATGACTTAATTTTCGGGGTTTTTCTTACCCAAACGTGATGAACAAAACGGAGCGATTTGTCCTACACAAATAATATTTTTGGAAAAACTGAACATTTGCTATCTAAATGAGAGTCTCCTCATTGAAAACATCTGAAGTTCTTCAAAGGTAAATTATTTTATTTTAATGCTTTTCTTGTTTTTGTGAAAATGCTGAATGCTAGGCTTAATGCTATGCTAGCTATCAATACTCTTACACAAATGCTTGTTTAGCTATGGTTCAAAAGCATATTTTGAAAATCTGAGGTGACAGTGTTGTTAACAAAAGGCTAAGCTTGAGAGCAAATATATTTATTTAATTTCATTTGCGATTTTCATGAATAGTTAACGTTGCGTTATGGTAATGAGCTTGAGGCTATAAATAGGATCCCGGATACGGGATTGCTCGTCGCAACAGGTTAATGCAGTTGCAGTTGTGAAAATATAACTGTGGGCTTAGTTTGGGACACTGGAACAAACAACAGTTTTGAGGGGAGAAGGAGAAAAATGAGGGGAAGCCCCATGTTCATTTATTACAGATCTGCAGCATTTATCACCTAGACGCCAAGGCAACTACTCTGTTGTGGCAATGTTCCCAGCCAGTTACAGGTAAGCAGACAGAGGCCTATAGCCCAGACAGAGGCCTATAGCCCAGACAGAGGCCTATAGCCCAGACAGAGGCCTATAGCCCAGACAGAGGCCTATAGCCCAGACAGAGGCCTATAGCCCAGACAGAGCCCAGAGTCTGAGTGTCTCAGCCCAACTGCAGTGTTGTGCTGTGTGCAAATGAACTGCTCTCCCTTTCTCCCAATTAATTTCTCATGCCACAGTATTTGTACTCCCCTTTTCATGAATGTTAGGTCCTATCTTGTGGCCCTCCCTCTCAAAAGCCTGCCCGGTGACAGAGGAGACCTGCCACGCTGAAAAAGGAGGACCTGCCATGAACTGAGTGTCAGCCATTAAATATGATTTCGCCCCTGAATGGCGATGAAAACACATTCAACTCAGTGAAACTCATCAAGATCCACATAATCTCTCTTTTCTTAAGCATAACAATGATTTCAGCTGGGAAATGCAATGCTTTTGGTGGGACTGAACCATTGATTCAAGTTGCATTCAAAGTAATAAATCAAGTCAAGCTTCACATCCTGTGCCCATTTGCCTAATTCAGTGGCGCTCACCATACTAGTCAATAAGTTGAAAGAATATATTCAATACACTGAGCAATGCACTGACAACACAGTATAATAACCCCCCCTTGCTTTAAACCCAGAACATAAGGCCAATGTCCACAAAAAATGTATGATAGTACCCTACTCTAACGGCAAAGTGCTTATTCTTGTGCAATGATAATTTAAATTGTGTTACTGTAATGTTATATGTTATATATTCTTAAACATTAAAAAGCAGCAAGAAATCATTGACTAAGCCAATGCAGGCTGTCCTGGGGCGTGCAGATACAGACAGACAGGATGTATAGAGGTGTTAAGCCCTAGCCTGATGAAATAAGTAAGTGAACTGTCTGTTTGATTCCTCTCAGCGGCCATCATCCTAACCTCCACCACCTCCTCCACCACCTCCCCAATGCCCCTCAGAGGACAACTCCCAGGTCCAGTAGGACGTGTGTTTCTGAATTATTATTTAGATTTCTGAACAAAGTTTCCTTTCTATTGACTTTGCTTAAAAGCTTCCAGGGGGAAGAAGCCAGGCCACCCTCTCCTTTAATTACAGCCCACCACACACACACACACACACACACATGAACAGAGCGAAGGGACAGCTGTGTCAGAGCTCTCAGTAGTCAGACCATTGTAATCTGCATTAACCACATTGCAGGGGAGTGCAAAGGGTCAAAGTCTTTAAGTGCCTGTAGGGATCTGTGCTGCTTGTGGATTACAAGCTATCACTCTGGGTACATTGGGGTAATTGTACAGTGCCAACAGCACTGCCTCTCTGTTGTTCACATGAAATTATTTACCATACGTGTTCATGTTTTGATTTCAAGGCTGAGAGTATTCATTGTCATAAGGGTTTCAAGTGGAAGATTATGTGATGGGGCTAATGCATGCTAGGCTTTAACAATGAACAATGAATTAACCTAAAGACATGGTTGTAGTTAGAGGTATAATTCAACTCATACATATCCCATATCAAGTGGCCTGTCTATGCATTCCATTCAAAACATTATAAACTCATTTAAAAGTTTAAATACTTGTATATTTTCAACAGTTCTGTATTCCTATATACACGGCTCAAAAAAATAAAGGGAACACTTAAACAACACAATGTAACTCCAAGTCAATCACACTTCTGTGAAATCAAACTGTCCACTTAGGAAGCAACACTGATTAACAATACATTTCACATGCTGTTGTTCAAATGGAATAGACAACAGGTGGAAATTATAGGCAATTAGCAAGACACCCCCAATAAAGAAGTGGTTCTGCAGGTGATAACCACAGACCACTTCTCAGTTCCTATGGTTCCTGGCTGATGTTTTGGTCACTTTTGAATGCGGGCGGTGCTTTCACTCTAGTGGTAGCATGAGGCGGAGTCTACAACCCACACAAGTGGCTCTGGTAGTGCAGCTCATCCATGATGGCACAGTGCATGGAGGCGCTACCAGGAGACAGGCCAGTACATCAGGAGACGTGGAGTAGGCCGTAGGAGGGCAACAACCCAGAAGCACGACCTCTACCTCCGACTTTGTGCAAGGTGGGGCAGGAGGAGCACTGCCAAAGCCCTGCAAAATGACCTCCAGCAGGCCACAAATGTGCATGTGTCTGCTCAAACGGTCAGAAACAGACTCCATGAGGGTGGCATGAGGGCCCGACGTCCACAGGTGGGGGTTGTGCTTCCAGCCCAACACCGTGCAGGACGTTTGGCATTTGCCAGAGAACACCGTAAATTCGCCACTGGCACCCTGTGCTCTTCACAGATGAAAGCAGGTTCACACTGAGCACACGTGATAGACGTGACAGTGTCTGGAGACGCCGTGGAGAACGTTCTGCTGCCGGCAACATCCTCCAGCATGACCGGTTTGGCAGTGGGTCAGTCATGGTATGGGGTGGCATTTCTTTGGGGGGCCACACAGCCCTCCATGTGCTCGCCAGAGGTAGCCTGACTTCCATTAGGTACCGAGATGAGATCCTCAGACCCCTTGTGAGACCATATGCTGGTGCGGTTGGCTCTGGGTTCCTCCTAATGCAAGACAATGCTAGAACTCATGTGGCTGGAGTGTGTCAGCAGTTCCTGCAAGAGGAAGGCATTGATGCTATGGACTGGCCCGCCCGTTTCCCAGACCTGAATCCAATTGAGCACATCTGGGACATCATGTCTCGCTCTATCCACCAACGCCACGTTGCACCACAGACTGTCCAGCAGTTGGCAGATGCTTTAGTCCAGGTCTGGGAGGAGATCCCTCATCAGGAGCATGCCCAGGCGTTGTAGGAAGGTCATACAGACACGTGGAGGCCACACACACACTACTGAGCCTAATTTTGACTTGTTTTAAGGACATTACATCAATGTTGGATCAGCCTGTAGTGTGGTTTTCCACTTTAATTTTGAGTGTGACTCCAAATCCAGACCTCCATGGGTTGATAAATTAGATTTCCATTGATAATTTTTGTGTGATTTTGTTGTCAGCACATTCAACTATGTAAAGAAAAAATATTTAATAAGAATATTTCATTCATTCAGATCTAGGATGTGTTATTTTAGTGTTCCCTTTATTTTTTTGAGCAGTGTATAAATCATAGAAAGTGTGTCAACTCAAAGCTAACAGCATATTGTGCCAGCCAACAGACCTCCAGTATTCAGGACGGTCAGTAGCAGCAGGCAGTGAAGCCCTGAGCCCTGGAGACCTGATCATCCCTGGAGAACTGATCATCCCTGGAGAACTGATCATCCCTGGAGACCTGATCATCCCTGGAGACCTGATCATCCCTGGAGACGTGATCAGCCCTAGAGACCTGATCATCCCTGGAGACCTGATCATCCCTGGAGACCTGATCATCCCTGGAGACCTGATCAGCCCTAGAGACCTGATCAGCCCTGGAGATCTGATCAGCCCTAGAGAACTGATCAGCCCTGGACCTGAGGAGCTGAGCTGAGCCTCATTGTTTGTCTGATTCCTTGAGAGAGGGTTAGACAGTGAGAGGGAAGGACCTTTAACTTCTTCGAGATAGGGGGCGCTCTTTTAATTTTTGGATAAAAAACGTTCCCTTTTTAAACAAGATATTTTGTCACGAAAAGATGCTTGACTATGCATGTAATTGACTGCTTTGGAAAGATAAAACTCTGACGTTTCCAAAACTGCAAAGATATTATCTCTGAGTGCCCCAGAACTAATGCTACAGGCGAAACCAAGATGAAGTTTCATACAGGAAATGCCCCAGATTCTGAAGGCGCTGTGTTCCAATGTCTCCTTATATGGCTGTGAATGCGCCAGGAATGAGCCTGCCCTTTCTGTCGTTTCCCCAAGGTGTCTGCAGCATTGTGACGTATTTGTAGGTATATCATTGGAAGATTGACCATAAGAGACTACATTTACCAGGTGTCCGCCCGGTGTCCTCCGTCGAAATTATTGCGTAATCTCCAGCTCCATGCGCGCTCCATTTTCTTCAGAGGAGAAAGTCAATGACTTAATTTTCGGGTTTTTTCTTACCCAAACGTGATGAACAAAACGGAGCGATTTGTCCTACACAAATAATCTTTTTGGAAAAACTGAACATTTGCTATCTAAATGAGAGTCTCCTCATTGAAAACATCTGAAGTTCTTCAAAGGTAAATTATTTTATTTGAATGCTTTTCTTGTTTTTGTGAAAATGTTGCATGCTGAATGCTAGGCTAAATGCTATGCTAGGCTATCAATACTCTTACACAAATGCTTGTTTAGCTATGGTTCAAAAGCATATTTTGAAAATCTGAGATGACAGTGTTGTTAAAGCTGATGATGATGACTGTACATAGAGGAACTTGGTCTCAAAGCATTTCGTATCATTCTGTACATAAAGTTGAGACACTCCTTTTCGATATGTTATGTTTGGTATGAGTTACTTCAGGCAAAAAATAAAGGAGGTGGGGGTGGATGGGTGGGCGTATAACGTTGCGAGTTCAAATGTCATCACGGATGTCATCAACTTTAGCATTTTAGCTACTAAGCTTTTCAACTACTTTTTTAGCTGTTTTGCAACTATGTAGCATGTTAGCTAACCCTTCCCCTAACTCTAACCCTAAACTTAACCCTTTTAGCTAACCCTACCCCTAACCCTAATCTTAACCATTTAAAACTCCTCAACTTAACTTTAACCTTAACCCTAACCCCTAGCCTAGCTAACATTATCGAGCTTGCTAACTTTAGCCAACTACTTAGAATTCGTAACATATTTTACGTTTTGCAAATTCGTAACATATAGTGCGAACTGCAATTAGTAACATATCATACGAAATGGGTGATGGACCTCCACAAATGAATACATGCCATATGAAACGTAACATATCACACTAAATGGAGTGTCTCTGATTTAGGTACAAATAATATGAAATGCTCTGAGACCAGGTTGCTTAGGGACCACCTATAATGATCTGAATAATTTGAATTTATCAACCAAAAATATGGTAATTGACTAGAGTATCTTGCAGTCATTAGATACGAGTATTCCAAAAATGTTTTTGACAAAAATGATGAAATCAAAATAATCCATCAATTATCAACAACAACAAAAAAATCCTTTCTGTGCATGTTTCTCTCTAATAGAAATGTCTCATTAATCCCATTAACTTCTCAGAGCCTTTTAAAAAGGGGAAGCACATATGTGTTGATGAATATTGTCAGGGCCTAAATTTAGTGTCATTGAGAAAAGCTTTCCCAGAGCCAGGCAGCAGACAGCTTGTGTGATGCCTGGCCTGCCTGCGCTGCGTCGCACGGAGCTTATATTTATCCCAGCCGTCTGTGTCTGTCTGTGGAGGAATGACAGAGAGCTCAATGGAGGCGTCCGTCTCCACGTCTCCCCTCCCGCCGCCCCGACACTCCTTTCCCCCATCCCGTCCCCTCTACCTCCAGACAATGGTGATGAATGCAGACATAGTGTGTGTGTGTATGTCTCAACCACACACAGATGACATTATTAACACAGTATAACATGTGATGGAATGTCTGTGCCACACCGGCGGGTCCCAGGCACAGCACAGAGGCACCCCAGCTGTGATTTATTCCTGTACCCATGAAAAAGTAAGCGTGCCATTAAAAACACAGGTGTTTGGAGGCTGCCCCGCTCGCAGGGTGTGTGATCGATAATGTCACTCTTTATCAATGCTCATTTTGAGGCAGCCACACCATCATACACCATTAAATACCCCCTGATACAGGGAGCTGGCCACACACACCGCACACCACTGTATTTACAGTGCAGTTATCTGCACTCACACATAAATCAGCAGAGCTAATGTGGGAGATAATGGACTGTAAATGGCAAGGTCCCTGATTGATATCTCCACTTAGAGCAATTATTGGTTTTTAAAACTTGAGAAAAGACAAAAGTTTGCCAACTTACCTTTAGGCCTGGCTACTGTGTCTCTGCATCTCATTTGTTAGTATTTGTTGAGTGGGTTCCCAAGGCAGAAAAACAGGACACCTCAGACAAATAACAACTAATGTTGTGGCTCAGAATGAATACTTAGCAGAACTTCTACTCTATGTACTGGGCTTTGTCCTACTGAAACAGAAGAGGTTATGAAGAGATATTCACATTCATAGTGTTTATTGCTTAACATATTATAATTAATTATTATGATTTCAAATTAATTTACCTACTTTACCTATTTATTTGACTTTTATTTAATATTATTTGATGTAAAAATAAGGGCCATCTAGAGTGGATAAAACTGATACAAGCCAAACATGGTTCAATTTCCATGCTAAAAAATGATTCTAAAAAAGGAAAGCTTTTTTCTTGGCAGTGAAGAAAAACAATGCTGCTAAACTTCCTCATAGCTGAGACTGTATTCTGGATGACATTTTCGTCAAGTTACAAAAACTAAACCATTGGGAAATACACTCTCAGTCTTTATCCAAAGTGCAAAGCTATTTGCATACGGATAATGTATGGATGCAGAGGACATTGCAAGGCATATTTATATGTGGGAAATGTAAGAAAATGAAGCTGACAAAAGGTACATTTCAGACAAACACTTTAATTTATTTGATTTTTTTTGTTGTCTCTCAGTGTTCTCGACTGCCATGAAAATGAACTATTAATCTGATTTCCAAAGGAATTCCTCATGCCAGAGACGGCCCTGACAGCCGCAACACAGAAGTTGTTGTGTGGTCAACAAACAATTTTCCTGGGCTTCAGTGCCTTTCAAAGGGGATTTATTTCTTTCAGCCAGATCATGTGAAAAATGTCACTGTCAAAGGATCTCTCCTTTTCTTCCCTCACAGATGTCAGATGGAGAGAGTTAGAATTTCCAAACATGTTAATGAGCAAGAGCGTAAACTCTAAACTCAAAGCCTTCCTCCACACACAGCACTTGAGAAAAAAATGCTTTTCACTGTGAGACTAACATCCGTCCTCTGTAACTTTGAGCAATAAGGATGTTTTAGGACGTGGTCAACACAGGACACCGACTTATGAAGTTCTTAAAAATGAATTCAATACTACCCAATTCAAGCAAACGATTCATACATGTATTTTTATTCCCTGTCTGTTGCATAATGTTGCTCTTTATTATTATCTTTTTTAAAAGACTAGGACACCGTTTGGGTTAAAAAAAAGGAAACTTGTGTGAAATATTAAAGTTCCAGGATGTGACTATACGTGACCATTTTGGTTAGATGGGAAGTTATGTTTTCCTCCTTCCATTAAAACGTGAAATCCAGCATCTTGAGAGTTGAGTAACTTCCTTATAAGTCATACACTGTAAGTCATATGAGTATTTACATATTTATGGCCTTCATTAGTCTTGTGAAATAAGAAATATAAGAATCATTTGTTCCAGATTAAAGTCAATTGTGCAATGAAGTGATGGGAGGGGAGGTGTGTGTGTGCGAGTGTGTGAGTGAGTGAATGAGCAGAGCATGAGAAGAACTGACAAGTGGGATGTTCTGCTGCTCTCCCCGCTCTCCCCGCCCCCTAGACACCCAACCCTAACCCCTCCCCAGAGCCCCAGTCACTTCCTCCATCCCTCCCTCCTCTCCATCCCTCCATCCCACCTGCCTCCTCTGCAGCCTCTCATCACAGCTACATCCTGTCATCACACACACATACATCCCTGTCACACTGCGCCTGATTGACGAGGGCACTTTTGATAATGGCATCAGGAACAGGGGTGTCTGCCTTGTCATTAGAGCCTATCAGAGCTGCCTTATTACAGCTGAGGAACCGACGGCCTGAGATGATCAAGCTCTGGTACGTACTAATATAGCACCAGGCTTAATGCGTCTATCACACGCATCAAAGTGAAATACCCTCTGAGAAGCTCAGATGAACTAACCACTGCTTGTCTGACGGATGGGAATAAAAGGAACAGCGAACCAGAATTATCATTGACAGCTGTACATGTTCATACTTGATATAACTCATTTTTGACAAAAAGAAAACATGTCGGTAAAACCCACAGCACCATAACAACAGAGAAAATGTAAACACCATCCAATATGTTTGAAGTCAGTTGAACTGAGCCCTCTGAACACAGCACACACAGCTCCACATTAAACCCGACAAGCTACCACAAACTCTGGAGAGAGTGGTGGTGACCAGTTAGGAGTTAGAGGGAGAGGTCATGTTTATGTCTGCTGATTTGGGTTCGGGTGCCAAGATGGCCTTTCCAAACCGGATGATTTCACTTGGAATCTGACACTGTGCAGTAACATAGTTAGCACATAGGGGGTTACAGGCACATGTGGGGTAAAGCTACAGGCAGGCACCCTATGTTGTCTTTCCCCAGACTGCAACATTGATCAATTGAGGCGGCTGGTAGCCTAGTAGTTATTGTGTTGGACCAGTAACCGAAAGGTTGCTAGATCGAATCCCTGAGCTGACAAGGTAACCATCTGTCGTTCTGCAGTTAACCCACTGTTTCCTGGTAGGCCGTCAATGTAAATAAGAATTTGTTCTTAACTGACATGCCCAGTTAAATAAAAAATAAAACATCTGAATCCTTATGTGCATGTGTAAAGTGGAAATGATTTCAAATTCAGTACTGCTGTAGGACACACTGGTCACTGAAAAAGGAAACAAAAGACAAGAGAAATTAAAAGCGTGTGGCTGGCAGGATAATAACAGAACCATAGCACAATACACAGTGCAACTCAAAAGACCTGGGCTTTCTAACGGAAGAATAACTGGTTTGAATTATGGATAGATCTAAATAGTGTCTCTTATCTACAGATGGCTGAACACACGACAATCCTAAGGCTGGCCTGTATAATTGTATCACTAATAAGCAGTAAGGCCAATTAGGTCTATAAGTGTGCTGTAATCACTTGGACAGGAGGGATACAGAGAGAGAGGAGCGAAAAGGGGGGAGGATGAGGCAGGGATAGAATGAACGAATGAATGCATCCCTCTTTCAACCCACACTGACAGGTGTAATTAGACATACTGTAAATGTACCATTGAAAAGTCCACAGTGAGAGTGAGGCTGGGGGGTGAGTAAACCTTCATGTATTTTCATTGTGCCCACTCATTTTCATTCATTCTTTGTGATAAAATGAGTGTATAACAAGTAACAAGGCGAAGGGGGTTAGGACATGGTGCTACGTTACAACTATCTGACTACAAGGATATTCATTAGAGTCTGAGGTCACTGGTGTGAGACTCATCGCTAAATGCCAAGATGAGCCCAACACAACATGGTAACTTTCAGAACACATTTGTTTTTGTTGTCTTTTGCCTGTTTCAATCCACAGTTTACATTATAGCTTGTCATTTTTATACTCCAGTTCCTCTCTGAATTGTTCCTCTCTTAAACATGCCCAAGACTGCCAGGCATGTGGTATGGACAGCTTGGGGGTGACAGTGTAAGCATGTACCAGTCACAATGCAGACGGGCTATAAACCGCTCCAGACACGCTGTCTGACTGTCACAACATTTGTTTGCCACATTACATTCCTCTCTACCACTGAGGGTGGCTGTGAAACGGCTGACATTCTGCACGCTGCCTCGTCAATATCCAAATCACTTTATTTTCTTCCTTCCTGCGAACTGCAATATGTCTCAAGTTAAATATGTTGGGCACCAATGGAATATCAGCACAATGGTGTAGGAGTTCTATGCAAAGTTTTGTCCCCTCAGTGTTCTGGAACTTTTTAGAATTCAGCTAGTTGTGAGGACAAAAGCCTGGGTGGACTGTGAGGACTATCAATACATTTAAACAGGGGCATGCATTTCTCATAAAGTGGCTCCCCAAGGCAGCCAGAGCAAATGGGGAGGGGGCTGTCTGATCAACCCATAAAAGGACCTCAGTTATGAAGCAGACAGAAAATGAAGAGAAAGAGAAAAGAGGAAGAAAAAAGTAACGAAAGAAATAGGGGAAACGGGGGAGAGAGAAAAAACATCTGAATGAAAAGGTCACGACTGGCAGTTGATTTGAAGAGTTTCTGCGACCTCACAAAGGGCCATGACATCATCAGGTATTGAAGTAGGAGACCGGAGGAGAAGGGATTCTTTAAAAAGCAGGCCGCTTACCGAGGACGTAATTACATTTGTGCTAAACACGCCCAAGTGCTCCTGTGCTGGGGTTGGGCGAGAGGGGGAATCATGTTCAGAGCTGGGGGGTGGAGGGCTGAATTAATCAACTCTGTTCTGTTTGCTGTGTGTGGGGGGAAACTCTTTTAATAGCAGAATCTTTCTCACCGCGAGCTGTATTCTTAACAACACGATGTGTTCTAGCGCTGCCTTATGTTTTGTAAATTTTTCCCTAAAGGTTTTTTCCCATTTCCCTTTTGTGCTAGCTGTTCCGGTCTGTTTTGGCTATAAAAACCCACCGAAATTGCAAACTATGTTAAAAGTCTGAAAAAGGTCCCCCTCTCTCTAAACCCACCCCTCCTCTCCTAACTCTGAGACCTTCCATCCTTAGCACCAGGAGCATATAAAGCCTTTGCAGTGCATGGTGGGTAGGCATGGCGTGAAGTGCACAAGGAAGGAATGCTATTAAGTAAGTTATGCACATAATGAATCTGAGAAATGCTTGGGAAAACTGCAGCAACATTTATTCCTCTTTCTGTTCAGCCTGTCTCTCAGTGAAAGGTCCAGGACCACAGTAAATCACTCTTTAGTTCTGGAAAGACAGAGAGAAAGAGAGAGAGAGAAATAGATAGATAAAGAGAGCGAGAGAAAGAGAAATAGAGGGAGAGAGGGAGAGAGAGGGAGAGATAGAAAGGGGGAGCGAGAGGGGAAAAAACGAGAGCGAGAGCTCCATGCCCCCCCACAGTCATATTTTTCTAAAACATTATTCCATCTTCAACAAGTTGTATAGAGCATGACAAAACCTATACAAAATGTCTCCCCAAAAATATACATAGAAAACGACAAACAGGCACATTGGCTAACAGTGCTAAAAAAGATTTCTCTAAGTGCTTAGAATAAACGTCACTCACAAAATACTAACCAAGTATTCAACAAGTGCTGGCGTGGTGACTGTGATGTGAGGTGACAAATTCACCAGGCATATGATATCTCTGAGAGAGAGCGGGTTTCTTCCCTGTTCCTGTCACGCTAGGATACAGCATCATGACATGCCAGCACGATACTGACAGGCCCACAGCAGCAACACACACTGCACAGTTAGCATATTAAATCCAATTATACATTTGACAAGATTATGTTGAAATTACGTTGTTGATTTAATCTCTTTGGCCACAATGTGATGACACTGCCAAACAACTCCAAGCCCAGTGGCCAAGGGCCAATACCATAGACGCATACCATACCCTTACAGAAAAACCACATGAATTCACATGTGGAAAATCACATTATTACACATGCAATTTAACATGTGAAATCATGTGAAAATATGTGTTTTTGGAACACTTCACATGTGGTAACATGTTTTCACATGTGTAGTTTCATGTTATCACGTTACTTTAAGTGTTGTCAGGTTATCACATAAACTTCACATAAGATCACATGTGATTACATGAAAACATGTGTTTTTGGAACACTTCATATGTGATCAGGTGAAATGAACATGTTTTTTTCTGCTAACTACCAGGCCTCAAAACTGAGACCTCTACAGATACAACACCCTTCCTCCTCCCTCCCCTCTCCACAGACACTTCTCACATTTTCCCACAACTTCAGAGGACGGACTTCAGCTTAGCATCCAGCCTGGTCAAAGATGTCTTTCCTATGGATTGGATCTGTTTTTCTATGGCCTAGAGTCTTCATCTGTTTTCTCCTTGCCATGATCTATTTTATGGATGTTGGTCCATGACGGCTTCATGTTGCCATCGATGCCTCCTTTTCTATATTTCTCTCAGGACCCAGAACACCTGTCTGCTCTAATCACTAAGTCCTTCCCAGCAGGACTGCCATCGCTGAATAGACACTGGCTGATCTCTGACATTGATAGGAACAAGACAGTATAGATCCAGTTTGGCAATGAATAACAAAGACGCTGCAAAGACACACACAACAAGAGGATCTGTTCAAGCTCAGTTCAGCATCTTTATGTGTCTGTGCTTGCTACTACGGAATGACTCACAAACATCATAAAGCAGTGCCGGAATTGTGACATGTCATTATGCAAAATAATAGCATGACGTGAGGGGATACTGGAATCACATTAGAATTTCCGTTATGAAGAATGAGTCACCCAACAGCCCGAAATGTACACAAGATTTTCTGGAAGTGCAATAAAATCACTTATTATGGATTACTGAAGAGAGATGAAAGAACATGAGCTAATACCTTACACATGCTCCACTAACTAGTCAGAAATGACTCTTGTGGTTTCTATAGGTGCTTTTTAGAATCCTTCAACATGTATCATGGTCTGGAATCACAGCCATGATCAAGAGAATGACCACAGACATTCTGGGAATTCCCTCCCAGGCCAGTGTTCCATAATGCCCAGGCTGTGAAGTTTGCTCCTGTGAGCCATAACCTTGGTCACTGTCTGACTACTATGAAATAATCTACCAGTCAGGTTAATAAACTGCCACAGCCAATGGGACAAAGGGATCTGCTCAAAAACATTTTTTTCTTTTTTACCCCACATTAGTCAGAAGAACTGCCAAATATCCGACATGGCCCCATACAAGGACAGGGCTGTGATAGGCTGGTTTCCCCTAAAATGGAATCTTTTGTCAAGGCAAATAATGACTAAGGTTTACTTAGTGATGAAAACCTCAGTTTTTATCAGTTTTTCATGGAAAACATTTTGACCTTGAATGCAGCACTGTTTGCTTCCCCCGGAGCTTTATGAAAGGGCTCCATTTAAGGTCCCACATGAATCTGCAACCCCCTCCACCCCCTTTTACTGAAAGAGATAAGAGACTAGGTATTAATCGATACCTAACCCTTCAAAACAAAACAGAATTAGGACATTATTACACTGACTTGTTATTACTGCTGATTTGACTATATAACTGATGTAAAAGGATACAAGCAAGCTCAACAAAATAACAGTACTTCTTATACTTTATTTAGATGTATGACAATACAATCTAAATGTCCCATTTACTACAACCATCAATATTATGACTAAGTCTCTCTGAAGGTAACTGCAGAATGTTATCTGAATGTTTGTTTGACACTATACAGTCATCACTCTAGCGAGCCAAAGGGGGCAGTGGGTGATAGGATAGGCCTATAAGAGAAAGGAGATACCAAGTCAGTTGTACAACTGAACCCATTCAACTGAAATGTCTTCTGCATTTAACTCAACCCCTCTGAATCAGAGAGATGCGGGGGACTGCCTTAATTGACATCCACCATCCACGGCGCCCGGGTAACAGTGGGTTAACCGCCTTGCTCAGGGGCAGAATGACAGATTTTTACCTTGTCAGCTCGGGGATTCGATCCAGCAACCTTTTGGTTATTGGCCCAATGCTCCTATCCCCCAGCCTCATTCACTTCCCGGTTAGTATGGAAAGTCCATCTCCTCAAGGCAGCCTGTCAATGCAGTCCGGGCGTGCCACAATCGCAGACACCAGACACATGACCCTACTGTATTACTAACAAACATACTATTCATTGGGTTGGTCGAGACCATGCACATTAATACACATTAAAAAATATGACATTATATACGCATACATGGGTGTTGGGATACATATCAGCATGGGGGTTTATTTCATCAGAAAGCAGCGGTACCTTTTCTTAGTGGCTATAAAAGGTGGGATTATCGCCCAGCTTGTAAAGACTGTCAGCCTATTTGAGTGAGACGTAAAAAAACAACAGACAGGACTCACAGCTGATAGTTAAGTCACGGCAGGTGTTTGGGCAAAATACAGCTCCTGCTCCCTCTCAGAATGGCTGATCGGTCAGGGATGTCTGCATTGTTACACACACAGCCTGTCAATGCAGTCCGGCCGTGCCACAATCACAGACACAATACACATGATCCAACTGTATTACTTACAAACATACTATTCATTGGGATGGTCAAGACTATGCACATTAATACACATTGAAAAATATTATATACGCATAAATGGGTGTTGGAATATATAGGCTAAAACACATGGATCATGTATGTTTCAGACAGATTTAGCAGAGATGTAAATGAGACCAGACATGTGGAACACTGTAAAATACAGTCTATATGCTCCCCTCGGCTGAAAGGCCTGATCAGCAGTAGCAGGAGAAACAGTCCATGCTTTCAGCCAGTTGGTTGCTGAGGTGCAGGAGACCCCGGACCCCCCAGAGTTCAAAGATGACTGGTTTCCCACAGCGCAACACCAACAGACTCCATACAACACCTCTTTTTCTGCCTCTTTGGAACTATAAATCCAGCTTGTTGTGAAATAAGATTGTGCTTCATTAGGTTTTAAAAAGATTAGCATATTTACTACAGCCCTAGCTCTCTGTATTGCAAGGCCCCAGATATTCAAGGGAGTTAGAATGGGATTAATTCCCAGCTGTGGATCTGGTGTGACTGAGCATGTTTGTCCAGCAAACAGTCTCCTTCCTTAGCTCCTACTGACCAGCTCCAATGGTCAACCCCACTGGTCACTCCTGTCCAGCCTCCAAACCTGCTTATAGATTTCCTTTTCTGTGTGGCCTGAGACAGGTCAGGGGGTCAGACCGTTGCAGGGCACTCTGATAGTGATCGTTCTCTAAGGTCCTGGGTTGGGTGTGGAATCTATCATCATTAATGCACCAGTCCACTCTTTTTAGTCCGCTGGCCAAACACGATGAGGAGAGAATAGAGGCCCTGTGTAAGGTGGCTTTTGAAAAGAGATCAAATTCATCACTTCAGCTAATAATTGGGCCAAAAGGAGCCAAGCCAGAAAGGGCAAGAGGTCACGGCCTTAACGTGGTGGTGTGGTTACGGAAAATCACCGATTTGATAACTGATTTTTAGAATGGTCACCATTTGATTATTATTATTATGACATTATGACAAACATTGTCATAAAACAGGTAATTATCAGTATAGTCACTTCAAAGTGTATTGTATCTTTATTATTAGATTTTCTTTTACGTGGCCATTTTCACTGGAGCTGGAAATTAGAAAGTAATATGACACTAGGTATTTGGTTGGATGACAAGTCGTCCTTTAAAGTTCATGTGGATAATCTTGTGACAAAGGTTAAATAGAAATTGGGTTTTTATTTTCGTAACAAGGCTTCCCAATTATGGCTAGAAAGAATCTTGTTCAATTCACTTTTCTCTCTGCAATTGATTATGGTGACGTGTTGTATATAAATACAACCTCCTTCGTCTTACAGAGACCGAACTCTGTTTATCATGCATCCTCCTTCGTCTTACAGAGACCGAACTCTGTTTATCATGCATCCTCCTTCGTCTTACAGAGACTGAACTCTGTTTATCATGCATCCTCCTTCGTCTTACAGAGACTGAACTCTGTTTATCATGCATCCTCCTTCGTCTTACAGAGACAGAGACTGAACTCTGTTTATCAT
The DNA here is from genome assembly GCF_021184085.1 of Oncorhynchus gorbuscha. Classification (NCBI taxonomy): domain Eukaryota; kingdom Metazoa; phylum Chordata; class Actinopteri; order Salmoniformes; family Salmonidae; genus Oncorhynchus; species Oncorhynchus gorbuscha. The sequence goes on along the minus strand of NC_060177.1, from coordinate 15,978,680 downwards.
GCATCCCTTCATCTTACAGAGACCGAACTCTGTTTATCAGCAGTCTTACCGAACTCTGTTTATCATGCATCCTCCTTCGTCTTCGAACTCTTATCATGCAGTCTTACAGAGACCGAACTCTGTTTATCATGCATCCTCCTTCGTCTTACAGAGACTGAACTCTGTTTATCATGCATCCTCCTCCATCTTACAGAGACTGAACTCTGTTCGTCATGCATCCTCCTTCGTCTTACAGAGACTGGACTCTGTTTATCATTCATCCTCCTTCGTCTTACAGAGACTGGACTCTGTTTATCATGCACCCTCCTCCGTCTTACAGAGACTGGACTCTGTTTATCATGCATCCTCCTTCGTCTTACAGAGATTGAACTCTGTTTATCATGCATCCTCCTTCGTCTTACAGAGACCGAACTCTGTTTATCATGCATCCTCCTTCGTCTTACAGAGACTGGACTATGTTTATCATGCATCCTCCTTCGTCTTACAGAGACTGAACTCTGTTTATCATGCATCCTCCTTTGTCTTACAGAGACTGAACTCTGTTTATCATGCATCCTCCTTCGTCTTACAGAGACTGGACTCTGTTTATCATGCATCCTCCTTCGTCTTACAGAGACCGAACTCTGTTTATCATGCATCCTCCTTCGTCTTACAGAGACTGAACTCTGTTTATCATGCATCCTCATTCGTCTTACAGAGACTGAACTCTGTTTATCATGCATCCTCCTTCGTCTTACAGAGACTGAACTCTGTTTATCATGCATCCTCCTTCGTCTTACAGAGATTGAACTCTGTTTATCATGCATCCTCCTTCGTCTTACAGAGACCGAACTCTGTTTATCATGCATCCTCCTTCGTCTTACAGAGACTGGACTCTGTTTACAGAGACTGAACTCTGTTTATCATGCATCCTCCTTCGTCTTACAGAGACTGAACTCTGTTTATCATGCATCCTCCTTCGTCTTACAGAGACTGGACTCTGTTTATTATCATGCATCCTCCTTCGTCTTACAGAGACTGAACTGTTTATCATGCATCCTCCTCCTTCGTCTTATCAGCAGACCGAACTCTGTTTATCATGTTTATCATGCATCCTCATCTGAACTCCTTCATGTCTTACAGAGACTGAACTCTGTTTATCATGCATCCTCCTCCGTCTTACAGAGACTGAACTCTGTTTATCATGCATCCTCATTCGTCTTACAGAGACTGAACTCTGTTTATCATGCATCCTCCTTCGTCTTACAGAGACCGAACTCTGTTTATCATGCATCCTCCTTCGTCTTACAGAGACCGGACTCTGTTTATCATGCATCCTCCTTCGTCTTACAGAGACTGGACTCTGTTTATCATGCATCCTTGCGCTTTATTACAAATGTCAAGTCACTCACCCACCATTGCATATTGTACCAAATGGTAGGTTGGACCTCACTTTATATTCGCAGAAAGATACATTTGTATGTGTTCATCTACAAATCCCTTTTGGGTAAACACCCTCTTTCCCTCTGTAGTCTGGTCTCCTTCACCGCCAGCAGTTACCATAACCAATCTGCTAGGTGGTTGCTACTTAACGTCCCCAGGACATTTATTATTATTAGTTTTATTTATTTAACGTTTATTTACCATTTACAGTATTAGGCAAGAGAGCCTTCTCTTCTTGTGCACCAGACGCATGGAATAGTCGACATTCCATGCTTCATCTAGATATGTTAGTGCCACTGAATGATTTTCAAATATTGATGGGAGACTTTGTTACAGAGGACTGTAAAAGCTTTTTTTAGGCTGGATCATGTTGTATTGTTGTATGTTTTAATTCTGTAATGTATTGATTGTTGCTGCCTTCTTGGCCAGGTCTCCCTTGAAAAAGAGACGCTGGGTCTCAATGGACTTTTCCTGGTTAAATAAAGAATTGTAATGTCAAAGCCCATAAAAAATCTCCTGGCCACATGGCAGAAGGACCACCTGCTAATCCTGACAGGGTTTTGTAAAGCTGCCTCACACCAGCAGCTGGGAGTCCTCACACTGATGAACATAGGAAATGTATGTATGCCCGTTTCTCAATGTTTTTCTTCAAATTTCTGAACCTGGGTTACGGTACCATGACCCAGTAGTAATATCACAGTTTCTCCATCACCCAAACGTGCACTCTCACACTCGCTGCCTGTCTGCTGTAAACCTGGTGAGAGAACACAGCTGCTAATATTAAGGTAGGCCTACACCTTTCTCCTCCCCTGAGCTATAGGGCTGTTCCTTTATCCCAAATCCTGCCCCAAAGCAATCGATGCATCTGTTTTATCATACCTTTGACCCCTCAGGGGAAATAGATAATAATGAATTCCATATTTCCCAGAGTTGGTGAGCAAGGTTAACCGTTAGTCACCATCAATCACACAGAGCATGACAGTCACAGCACTGACCACACACTGACCACAGAGTCACCACACCATTCTACTCTGGACAATGGAATGGGCCGTGGAGACCAGGACGACACCGAAAACCATAAACTCACAAACACACACACACAGACAGATGAAGGGAAACAACAGTGCAAACGTTGCTGAACTGCACTGCAGTTAAACATATGCTTGGGAGATGTAGCCATGGAAACTGTCAGGGAGACTTCAAAGCACAGTAAAGAGTGGGAACAGTAAGGTCTCTGGATTACATATGAAACCACACTGCTTTTCACTTTCAGAAAAAGTTTTTTTTGTAACTATAGCCACAGATAAGACCCGTGTGAAAAATCGATAAGGGAGCTCAGCTGTCAGAGTGACTGTGCTGACTGACTAGCCTAACTCTTAGTGGAGGGAGCCAGTCAGAGGGAGACTGGTGGGAAGAAGGGTTTAGGGACGCCCACAGGAGATAAGAGCACAGAGACACAGCCACATGGGAACATTTCTATTTTTTTCTCTCCCAAAGTCCCCAAATCTTTAGAGGAACAGAGTGAGTGTTTGCCTTCCTCCTTAGGTAGACGTCTGTGACAGGCCTGCCCCCGCTGGGACTGGGGAGCAGAGCCCGCTCTACGCTGGGCTGGCAGTGGGAACGGGGAACGGAACTGCCTGGGTAATCTCCCACTAAACCAGGCCTATTTATCACGGAGGTAATGATAAGAATCAGATTTAAAGGTGAACCCTGAGAAGGGTCAGAGTCTTGCACAGGCGGTAACGCGTCTGCAGGAGGAGTGGCTGATAACCCGGGACAATGCGGAGGACCGGCCTGTCAGATGAATAAAACAAACGGGCGCTGTCCTATAAAGATAGACCACGTGGTGGTGGCCAGGCCGCTACGCAGAACAAACGCAGCACAGTGGAGGTGGAAAAGAAGAGGAGTGATGGCTAAAGAAAGAGAGACCACATCTTTAAGGCAGGAGAAAGGCAGGGTCTGAGTGGGCAGCAGATAGAGCAGAAGCAGCTGTACAGCCAGTGACACACAACTGGTCCAAGATTCATTAATAAACGATAATAATAAAAAACGGAACCAAAGAGAGCCACAAGTTGTGATGCATCATTGGTCCAGAGCTCATTGATCCAGCACTCATTGGTCCAGAGGTCATTGGTCGAGAGCTCATTGGTCCAGAGCTCATTGGTCCAGAGCTCATTGGTCCCCGCCTTGTGGGTGTCTGAGCCTGAGTGGATTGTCCTCTGCTCGTTGTGTCGCCCTGTGAGGTTATCAATGGCCACTCTGATCCTCAGGCACTTCCCCTATGAGGAACAACAGAGCACTGAAGTACTGACCTCTGGGAATCTTTTGGTTCAGGAACCTGTGAGGTCATGTTTTCCATCCTCTCTCCAGGCACACGTTGTCCTGTCCCTGACCAGCCCAGCTAACTGAATCAACTCACACAGCTACTCCAGTTATGATAATATACTAGCTGGAGACAAACAATAGAGAGTATCCACTGGGCAAATACTGGATAAATCAACATTGTTTCCACGACAATTCAACAAAGAAATTCAATGTGATGACATTGAATCAAAATGGAAAACTGATTGGATTTGCAAAAAGTCATCAACGTAAGTGAATTTAGTGTTATTTTCACCCAACGTTTAACCTAAATCCAATGTCATGATGACATATTTTGTTGAATTCAAAATATGAATTGTTAGTTGACAACTCAACAAATGTAAATCAAAACTAGATGTTGAACTGAAGTCTGTGCTCAGTGGGGACTGGCACTAGAATAATATCATTAAATAATACATCCTGATGCCATGAGTGACAGAAGGATATCCTGTGTTACTTCATAAACAGAAGAGGGATACAGCATCTGCAGTACTGTACAGGTTTGTCACCTGTAACTGATGTCTTAACAGCCTCTACATAAATCACTCATTAAAGACCTTCAAGCCCAATGGATGTGGATAGAAATTCTCCTCTTACAGGCTGAATTAATGGATGAGCCTCATCTCCTCAGAAGACTGATGGGATCAGGAGAGAGCTCAGGAGACCAATCACCAGTGTCACCTCAGTGTCTGCAGCGAGGAACTGTCTGTCACTGGGTCACGTCAAACAGCACCCTGACACTAGGCGTCAGTCCCTTCCTCCCTTTACTCTGCATTACTGGAGATAAACACAACACTATTGAACCTCACTGGCTGCAATTAACTGGCCCCTAATGCATCTAGAAGTACTTGGATGGATGCAAATATAATATAATGCCATTTCTTTGCTGTTTTTGAGAACATATAATTTTTTTCACAACCAGACTAGAAATGTTGTGAAAATGTGAGTAAGGAAAGCATTAAAAACAAAATAAATAAATTATTTATGTAGGGCAGTGGTTCTTAACCTTGCTGGAGGTACTGAACCCCAACAGTTTCATATGCGCATTCATCGAACCCTTCTTAATTGAAAAAAAATCAAATTCAAAACATAGGTATATATTTGACTGGTGCACAAAATGAACCGTGCATCAACATCACTGTGTTCAAAGAACAAAATCATCAAAACATTTTCACACAGATTATCATTTTCACACAAAAACAAAAACATAATAATGAATATTTACTGCAAATCAGTGTGACTTCTGCTGTTGCCTTTCAGAGACCAGTTCAGAAATGCGCAGCTTCACCTTGGCAAGTGCCACTCTCATGTCATTTTCGCAACAAAGTCTGTTCCTTTTCTTCTTTTTTATGTCCAGCATCCTCGAAAAGGATTGCTCGCAAAGATATGTTGTAACAAACGGTATGAAAATCTCCAGAGCTTTCTTAGCAATAACAGGGTACGTTACCATTTATTGACACCAAAACGTTGAAAGCGTTGTTGTTCTGAAGAGTTGCTGTTGAACCTGGCTCTGCTGAATTTCAATGATTTCATCGAGGTATTCATCATTGACATCTGTTGTCTCAACACTAAACGTGAACGGCTGTCTCACCCATGCTGGTGAAACGGATGTGAAACGGCTAGCTTAGTTAGCGGTGTGCGCTAAATAGCGTTTCAATCGGTTACATCACTTGCTCTGATGCCTTGAAGTAGTAGTTCCCCTTGCTCTTGTGGAGCGATGGGTAACAATGCTTCGAGGGTGAATGTTGTCGTTGTGTGCAGAAGGTCCCTGGTTCGCGCCCGGGTATGGGCGAGGGGGCGGTTTAAAATTATACTGTTACACTGGATATGACTCTCTTGTAGGGAAGTATCCGTCGAGAGACTTTGCAAGCTCATCTAAGTGCGTGGCAATTGCTTGCTTCAGTTCAGCGGGTACAGAAATGTCTCCGATTCCAGATACATCTTCGATCTTACTTACACAGTCGTCCAGCAGGGGAAAGTTTGCGAAGTTATTGTTCTCTGTTCGTCGTTTCCATAACGGTAGCTTTTTTTGAAAAGCCTTCAGGTTTTCCTCCGCTTCGATGATGTTGACTCCACCGCCCTGCATCTTTTGATTGAGATGATTGAGAGCTGCGAAGATATCGGCCATGTACGCTAAAATGAGAATGAACTCAGAATTTTTGAAGCTATCTGCATGACAATGTTGGTGCTCTTGCAAAAACAGGGCCAATTCCACACGCACGGCAAAAACACGATTCAGCACCTGTCCCCGGGATAACCACCTAACGTTAGAATGGTACAGAAGTACCTCAAATTCAGAGCCCATTTCTTTACACAGCTCACTGAAGATGCGATGCCGCAGAGCACTAGTTCGCACATAGTTCACGCATTCCACTACAATTTTTAATACTTCTGCCAGTTTTGGAGGCAAGGTTTTTGTTGCCAACGCATGCCTGTGCAGAATACAATGCGTAACAATGATGTGTGGTGCATCGGCTTTCACTAGCGCACCAAAACCAGACTGCAGAAACCATATCCCACGAAAGACTGTTGTCTTTGAAGAAGTCATCCACAAGTTTCTTCACATCGGCTGCCTTAGTTGTTGTTGTAAGAGGCTTACAAAATAAAAATTCTTCCTTTATCACGTCGTCTTTCACATAGTGCACAAATAGATTGGAAACCTCTGTGGTCTCGTCGAGTTGAAGGCTGAATTTTGCCGGACTTGAAATCAGATCTGCAACTACTTGAGCCAAGATGTCTTTGCTCATGTCCTCTATTCTGTCGCTGATGGTGTCATTTGAAAGAGGAATTTGGGATAACTTCTGCCTCTTTTCCCAGCATGATATTCGCCATCTTCAACACAGCTGGTTTTATGAGTGTTTCACCAATGGTGTGTGGTTTGCCCTGCTTTGCGATCAGGTAAGCAACTTTGTACGATGCTGTGAGGATCGGTTTGTTGATGGGTACAAAGCCGAGAACAGGCAGAGTAGCCTTTTCATCAAATCTGCTCTCTTCACCTTGAATTCAGCGAGCGTTGTGTTCTTGTATTTTCCATCTCCATGCAGCTTAAGGAAGTGTTCTCTTAGTTTTGCCGGTGCTAGACTAGAATTGCTCAACTTGGCATTGCAAATCATGCAGTTAGGACACTGACTCCTATCACGTTCGGTTATACATGTAAATCCATATTGTACATATTCGTCCGACCACTTTCTTTTTTTGCTCGACATAGTAAGTATGAAGGGATAAAAATATTAAGAAAGAAATCACAAGACGTACCATCACCACAGTCACAAACTGAGCGCACCAAATTCCCTGCAGCACAGATAGGCCAAGCGATGTATCTTGATCACCTGCAGCCAATGATGGCCAAGCGGAGCGTGTCATCATGAATCATATGAATCGGATGTTTGTCTTGACCTCCGCCGAACCCCTGAGACTGACTCACCGAACCCCTGGGGTTCGATCGAACCCAGGTTAAGAACCACTGATGTAGGGACTTGTCAGGTATGCGTAAATGGATGCAAGGGAGTCAGGCGCAGGAGAGCAGATAGTGGGTAGCAAACAGAGCCTTTTATTTAGGCGAACCAAAAGCACACGGCACAACGAACACGAAATACAATACGGGTTGACATAACCCAGCGCAAGCAGACATATGTGCACATACATGAAACAGAATAAACAATACCACACAAAGACATGGGGGAAACACAGGGTTAAATACACAACACATAATGAAGGAAATGAGAACCAGGTGTGTGGAAAAATGAGACAAAACAAATGGGAAATGAAAAAATGGATCGTGATGGCTAGAAGACCGGCGACGTCGACCTCCAAAATCCGCCTGAACAAGGAGAGGCATCGACTTCGGCAGAAGTCATGACAGTACTAAATAGACTAAACTAAGCCTAACATAAATATAATACTGTTCTGGTTCATAATTTAGATGTTGGTCCATTCTCAGACTAGAAAACAACAACAAAAACATCAGAGAACCAGTTGACAATTGGAGGTAGTGTTCTTTTTTCTTTTTTTAAAGGGGAATAGATTTGTTGTGCAAATTTCAGTATAGGGAGAAAAGACTATTTCCTGATTTTAACAATTTAACAAACAAACATATTTCTTGATTGGGCAGAGGTGGCAGTTGGTTGCCCCTTTGGGGTGGCAGGTAGCCTAGTGGTTAAGAGCATTGGGCCAGTAACTGAAAGGTTGCTAGATCAAATCCCTGAGCTGACAAGGTAAACAATATGTCGTTCTACCCCTGAACAAGGCAGTTAACCCACTGTTCCTAGGCTGTCCTTGTAAATAAGTATTTTTCTTAACTGACTTGCCTATGTCACGACTTCCGCCGAAGTCGGTCCCTCTCCTTGTTTGTTCGTCACCGTTCTTCGAGCCACCGCCAATCCCCTTTCCATTTGTTTTGTCTTTGTTTTACACACCTGATTTCAATCCCACAATTACTTGTTCATTATTTTACCCTCTGTTCCCCCATGGTTTGTTGTGAGTGATTGTTTATTGTATTTTCGGTCTGTCATGGTGTGTGTGTGTATTTGTTACTTTGTATATTTTACATTTTGAGTAAAAGTACGTTGATTACTCATATCTGCGGTCTTGCGCCTGACTCTCTACACCAGCTACACATAGGACCCATTACAACCTTGTTAAATTGGACTGCCTTCCTAATAACACCACATTAGTCCAGAAACATGCAAAAGCTTTGAATTTGCAGGAAGTCAAAGGCAAACTAAACTGTGTGACTATAACAACTAATTTAGATCCCATATTTTGAGGCTCTACGATTTACATGTCCCATGAAGTGACTGTTGTTACTCCGATCATGCAGATGCATACTCATCATACTGTATCAACAATGTCCAAACATGATGCCAGAATACACTGTCGCATGACACTCACTGAGTCAGATGGTACTATAGTTGATATCCAGAAAATAGTATGCTTTTCTGAAATGACACAATAACCAAACTGGCATAAGAACTAAAGCACTGTGTTCTGAAGAGTTGTTATTGACTAGTTTTATACAGTATTTACATAGCATATCGGCTGAAATCCTCCTCTAAAGCCTATAACACAGTGTTCTGGTCTAGAGCACTGCCTGTCTGGCAGGGACATGGTGACCAAATCCCAGTCCTGTTCTACCACAACAACATAAAAGTGTGGGAAAATATTCCTACAGGTAGGTTTCTAACACATTTTCCACTGCAACATAAATATTGTTTTATAAAAGTTGTTTTGTTGCTTTGTTTATCCATATGGACACTTGGGTTGCTGGTAACATTGTGACGACAACAACAACAAAAATAGATTAACACCAACCCCCTCTTCCCATTCCACAGGTTTTGGTTCCCATGCGTGTTGGGAATTCAATGACATGCTATTTGACGCAGAACACACACACACATACACATATCATTGTTTTGATTTTCGATTGGGCGAGCAGAAGTTATTCATCTCACTGTGAACAAGTTCCTTTTTTCTAAGAAGTCAGAGTCCCCCCTTCCCCCCTTCTCTCTCTCCTTTACGCTAGTGTCTGCAGCTGTATTTTTAATCAAGGGAAGGATCCATAGAGAAATGGCCATTTCTTCTTTTCTTTCCCAGCATTACATTCTTACCCCTCCTGTCTCTGCTCATGGATCACTGGTTAGCTTAGAAATACAGCCGGCACAAAAGCAGCAGCTGACATGTGGGGCTTAATGGCAATAATGGCCATTTTTAAGCCCAATCAATCACATTTAGTGGACATCTCCATTTTTTTGTCCCTGAAAAGGTATAAATAATAATAATGATAGAAAGAAGTCTGGAGAAGAAATGCTACAGGGAGAGAGAAAAGCACCTCCTCTGTAAATATTTTAACTGCTTATTACGATTTGGAGCCTGGTACAAAAGAAGCATCTGTGCTCCACAGAGCAGGCTGAATGGACAGACCCAGATGGTTCTTAGAACCAAACAGTGAAAACTGATCCATGAGCTGGGCAAAGTAAAGCCCATTTACTTAACTATTTATTTATTGTGTGTGTGTGTACTTGTGAGAGTCAGTGTGTGTGTGTGTGTGTGTGTGTTTGTGTGGGTGTCTGTGCTGGTGTGTGTATTGAGTGTGTGTGAGTGTGTGTGCAGTTGCTTTTATGTGTGGGTGTAAGTGTGTTTTTGATTGCACAAATTGATCTGCAGTCCAAAAGCCCTGGTCCTACACCAAAAGCCCTGACAGGGGACAGAATTCTTTGGACAGCCCATAAAATGTGCAATGAATAGCTCTATTTGTTATCTTTGCAAGGTTCATATATTTCAATGTCTCTTCACCTTTCTTTTATGATTCTCCCTGACTTGCGGTGTGATTCGTAGACACGCAACACAGAGAGCCGAGGGAAAGGGGGGTTGATGAGTCGGATTGTCTCAGCACAACAATGCACTTCATTTATTACTGTCAATAGTATTTTTCTGGCTATTAGAAAAAAACATATTTCAAAAGGGGAGCCTGAATTAACAATGAGGATGATGTGTGAGAGGTGAGTAAAGGAGTGTAAAGGACACCTGCTGCTGAAAGTTCACATTGCTCCCACTCTGTCCCTCAGAATAATGAAGGTACATGTAATAAAGGAGTAAAGGCAGAGAGCATAGCTTTTCACAAGATATTATGGAAAATGTTACAGCTTTCATCCCTTCCTAATCCTCAGTGCTCTTTTATCTTGTTGGGTTTTTATTGGCCGAGCTGCTCCTGGGAACTTTACCCTAATAAAAAACAATCCTGCGGAAATTTTCCAGAGAATTTATGCACTATGCAAAAAGATAGGCATGCCATGCCACTTCCTCAGTGGACGCTTCTTTACGTAATGACACAAAAGGAATGTAATGCTTATAATTGTTTTAGTGTTTAAGCAGGATAAATAAGACTGTGTCCTAACTGTGATCGTACATAGGAAGAATCTGTATTGCTCATTAGACCACAACACAGTAGGGTTTCAGCCTCTGCCACTGTGGCTGATGGATCTGAACACCAGAGAGGGCTTTACGTGTGCTGTGGGTTGAAGCAGTCAGATACACATAAACAAGGTAGGTCTGTGTGTAGCGGCTCGTCGGAACGATGAGACCAAGGCGCAGCGTTCCTTGAGTTCCACATAATATTTATTGTTGAAGTGAAACTTTTAGACAAAACAATAACGAAAACAACGACTAAGCAGCTTCGTAGTGCAAACTACCTGGTCACAAACGAAGAACAAGATCCCACACAGAAGGAGGGGAAAAAGTATGATTCCCAATCAGAGACAACGATAGACAGCTGTCCCTGATTGAGAACCATACCTGGCCAAACACAAAGAAATATAAAACATAGAAACATGAACATAGAATGCCCACCCAAATCACACCCTGACCAAACCAAAAATAGAGACATAAAAAGCTCTCTACGGTCAGGGTGTGACACTGTGGCAGAGTAGGTAGGTACAGTATAATGGATATATTTGCAAAAATAATTTATTCTGGTCCCTGTCCATCACCAGTGTTGTGACGTTGTATTAGTTAATATGACGACTGTTGCTCATCAAATGATGAAACGTTTCTAATTGAGTGATTAACTGAATCAAGCAATTATTAACACATTAACCTGGGGCACCATGGGAAAACTAGTTTTTATTGAGTTTCTATTTCCCAAATTAACTCAAAGAATATCAGAATATGGATTTTACAACAGCCGCTAATTAACCAGTTACCTCTACAATCTCATTCTGACCGTCGTATAATCCGTGAATCTGCATGGACCCGGGTCTCACCAATGAGTTCGTACCACACCAATCTTAGTTGAGTATTTATTTACTAAAAAGCTAAAATGATGATAAAAGATACACATAGACAAAACACAATATAGGTGTAACAGAGTTCTTCGTTTGTAGAAAGAGAGTCGGACCGAAATGCAGCGTAGTGGTTACTCATGTCTTTAATGAAGAGATCGCGATACATTAAATAACTTATACATATACAAAAACAACAAACGGAACGTGAAACCTATTACAGCCTATCTGGTGAAACTACACAGAGACAGAGGGACAGCTCGGGACTGAAGGGCAGCTCGGGACTGAGGGGCAGCTCGGGACTGAGGGGCAGCTCGGGACTGAGGGGCAGATCGGGAATGAGGGGCAGCTCGGGACTGAGGGACAGCTCGGGACTGAGGGGCAGCTCGGGACTGAGGGGCAGCCCGCAACTGAGGGGAAGCCCAGTACTGAGAGAAAGCCCAGTACTGAGAGAAAGCCCAGTACTGAGAGGAAGCCCAGTAGTGAGATGAAGCTCAGGTAGGTAGTAGGCTCCAGTATATCCTGGCTGGCTGGCGGATCTGGAAGATTGTGGTTGACTAGCAGATCTGGAAGAGACTGGTTGACTGGCAGATCTGGAAGAGACTGGTTGACTGGCAGATCTGGAAGAGACTGGTTGACTGGCAGATCTGGAAGAATCTGTTTGACTGGCAGATCTAGAAGATCATGGCTGACTGGCGGATCTAGCTGCTCTATGCAGACTGACAGCTCCTTGCAGACTGACAGCTCTTTGCAGACTGGCAGCTCTTTGCAGACTGACAGCTCTGGCTGCTTCATGCAGACTGACAGCTCTGGCTGCTTCGAACAGACTGACAGCTTTGACTGCTCCATGCAGGCTGACAGCTCTGACTGCTTCATACAGACTGACAGCTCTGGCTGCTTTATGCAGACTGACAGCTCTGACTGCTCCATGCAGGCTGACAGCACCCTGCAGACTGGCAGCTCCTTGCAGACTGACAGCTCTGGCTGCTTCATGCAGACTGACAGCACCTTGCAGACTGACAGATCCCTGCAGACTGGTAGCTCAGGCTGCTCCGAACAGGCAGGAGGCTCCGGCAGCGCTGTAGAGGAGGAAGGCTCTGATAGCGCTGAATAGGCGGGAGACACCGACAGCGCAGGAGAGGAGAAAGGCTCTGATAGCGCTGAACAGACAGGAGACTCCAGTAGCGCAGGAGGGAAGGAAGGCTCTGGCTGTGCTGAACAGGCGAGGCGCACAGAAGGCCTGGTGCGTGGTGCTGGAACTGGTGCTACAGGATCGAGGACACGCACAGGAAGCCTGGTGAAGGGAGCTGCTAGCCTGGTGAAGGGAGCTGGTGTGTGAAGGTGGCACAGGATGGACTGGACCGTGAAGGTGTACTGGAGAACCTGAGAGCAGGACTGGCACAGGACGTGCAAGGCTAGGTAGGTACACAGGAGGCCTGGTGCGTGAGGCTGGCACATTTTTCACCAGCCGACTAACACGCACCTCAGGACGAGTATGGAGCGCTGACCCAGGTGCCATTAAATCCCTGACAAGCTCCGTCGGACGAATATCGTACCTATAGCACCATGCTAGCAACTCCCTCATTACTCTCTCCTCCACTTTCCTCATTAACTCCTTCACAGTCTCTGCTTCGCTCACCTCTAACACCGGCTCTGGTTCTGGTCTCCTCCTTGGCTCCTCACGATAAACACGGAGAGTTGGCTCTGGATAGACCGGACCGTGCAGGAGCACTGGAGCTCTTGATCACCGAGCCTGCCCAACCTTACCTGGCTCGATGCCCACTCTAGCCCGGCCAATACGAAGGGCTGGTATGTGCCGCACCAGGCTATGCACCCGCACGGAAACACCGTGCGCTCCATAGCATAACACGGTGCCTGCCCGGTCTCTCTAGCCCCCCGGTAAGTCTCCTACCTGGCATAGCCATACTCTCTTTAAGCCCCCCTCAATATTTTTTTTGGGCTGCTTTTCGGGCTTCCTTGCCAACCGTGTTCCCTCGTATCGTCGGCTCCTATCTCCGGCTGCCTCTGCTCTCCTTAGTGCCTCCACCTGTTCCCATGGGAGGCGATCTCTTCCGTCCAGTATCTCCTCCCAAGTGTAACAACCTTTACCATCCAACACGTCTTCCCATGTCCATTCTCCGAATAATTAATCCTCCTTTTGCTGCTCCAGCTGTCGCTGCCTGTTTCCACGCCACTCGGTCCGTGTGTGGTGGGTGATTCTGTAACTGCGTTCTTCGTTTGTAGAAAGAGAGTCGGACCGAAATGCAGCGTAGTGGTTACTCATGTCTTTAATGAAGAGATCGCGATACATGAAATAACTTATACATATACAAAAACAACAAACGGAACGTGAAACCTATTACAGCCTATCTGGTGAAACTACACAGAGACAGGAACAATCACCCACAAAATACACAATGAAACCCAGGCTACCTAAATACGGTTCCCCATCAGAGACAACAAGAATCACCTGACTCTGATTGAGAACCGCCTCAGGCAGCCAAGCCTATACTAGACACACCCCTAATCAACCACAATCCCAATGCCTACAAAAAAACAATAAGACAATACAATAACCCCATGTCACACCCTGGCCTGAACAAATAATTAAAGAAAACACAAAATACTAAGACCAAGGCGTGACAATAGGCTATTGATTAGAACTTAGTATAATGGGCCAACACACTATGGCGCGTGTTATCCAAAATGGGGATTTCAAAGAGAGACAGAAAAAAGAAAGTACACGAGAGAAATATACATTTGGGTGAATTTGTCAGCTATGCTATTCTAACCGTAGCCTTGCCCCAAACTGCCGCTCTTATGGGTCAGAATATAATGATGTAATTACATGGGGAAGGTCTCAGAGGATTCTCTGCGTGGACCGTTCAAGGGACCGTTCAGCTGCTCAATGACGCACTTCTCCGGCCCACCTCTCTGATCGTCCTCCCGATGTCAGTGTCCTTTTGGCTTAGTAGTCTGTTCCCTCACCCTTGCTCTGGAAGGGGTCTTCTGAGGACAGACAGCTCTGTAGCTCAGAGCTCACAGCGTTGGAATGAAACAGTGTAGATACCACGATTCGATGGGAGATGGAGGCTAGGTGGTTCGACTTGAATTCACCCAATTAGACACAGCTACTCATCCGTAGCTTGGGTAGAAAAATATTCTTTGTCTTCAAACTTGCGTTGCGTTTTGGGTTCGTTGACTTTTTAGACCTTGGCTGCAGCTTGGATCCCGTAGTCTTCGCTGTAAATTCTTTACAGGTTTTATACCCTTGGGTCAGAAGTGGGCGTAACTACTTTTAGTGCAATTCTCTGGGCGTACCAAGTTAAGAGCAGGGTTTTTCCTCAAATCCAATTTTAGACAACTAACTTTTCATCTTTACCAAAACATTCCCTTTGATTTGGACATTTTCCACACAATGTACGATGTATAAACATCAAACATATACTAGGGAAACTCTTCACGTTACAATGTTTTCGTAATTACGTCATCTATTAACCTTTAATAACAAAACAAAAATGACATACATTTTCATATTCCATCTATCATCATGACCACCATTGTGGCTGATGGAAACCATTGTTCCAAAGTCCCTTTATTTCATGTTTAATGTTCTGAGGGTGGTTCTCCATAGTAACAGGACAAAGGAATGTGTCTGTGGCCTGAGATTTACCAGGGGCGTGAGGGGTCATAAAACCCCCACATCTTCAGACCCCTAGATCTCTCCTCTTCTGTTGAGGTTGAGAGATAATCTGTAGGGTTGTGGTCTCCTTTAACCTGACCTGATCAGGACAGTCATGACACCAGTCTAAGCCCTCCCAGGTAGTAAGGTACTACTGATATACATGCCTCATTCAAGTGAATCATATCAATACGGAAATAACAATGTACTTTATACTCTGAATATTATATATATTTTTTTAAATGAACAAACATTTAAATGTAATATTCAGCATAATATTCAGAAAGTACACTCTGTCTGTTTAAAGTACCACACGAATTACATGCAAAACGGTGACAGAAAATATTCTCAAGGGCACAATGAATCATGTGATTTGTAATTTGTTTGATTCAGCTCTTTTGGAGGGCACATTTGAATCTTTGTCCAGGTAATGCATTACATTTCATTCCCAAAGAAGCTCTGTTCATTTTCAAAATCAAACTCATAAAAGCATCATATGAGCAATAACAAAACAGAGGGGCCTAGTGGAAATTTACATATTAATCCAACGTTAAAATTCCCCCTGTATTAAAACTTTTACAGGGTAAAATAAAACAGAAATGCTTCATGACAAAATTAATGTGGCCAGTGCCAAGACTTTGTTCTGGGTGCTCTGCATTTCTGAGAGCGTAGATTCACTGTCCCACAGTAACGCAGCAGCTCTGAGCCATAAACAAGGCGCTGGTGCGATGGAAGGATGGAGGAGACTTGGAGAATACATCGTTCCATCACTCAACTCTCTGACTCTGGTCTAGTCATTCTCACCAAAGGTCTTTGCAGCTACTGAGTTTATATCATACTTATGAAGTAAGGAGAAAGCAAATCAAAGATTTATACAAATCCTTTAATATAATTCCATCAGGAAAATCAAATAAGTGATAAACAGTATGTAATACAATATCTCTGGTTTCCATGCTACATGGTCAGACACTGGTAAACCAGTTTATAAACCAGGGGTCAGAGTGTGAGGCTTAGGAGCTGCAGCCCTGCAACCACCAGGGGTTAGTTAGCTGACCAGTGGACCAGGCCTCTCAATGCTTCTCTAGTGTGCTAAATAATCACATTCTAGATGTACAGCATCAGATTGATGTAAAGCTGATCCATACATCATCCATACATCATGTTAGCTGACAGGCGGACGCCTCACACACACAGGGGTAGATGGGGGGAGATCAGAGGGGAGATGAGACCAGCTGTTGCTGACAGGGCCTGTATTGGGGCCTGCTAAATAGAATGCACTAAACTATACATGATGTTGGCATGACAAAGTTGAGTTGAGCGCAGATCATTGCAATGCTGAACAGTGCTCAAAACAGCCGACTGACTGTCGGGCAAAGTCTCGTAGCCTAAATTACTAGTGAAGAGGATTCTAGTTTGCATGTCAGTTTACAAACAAAATCTGCCAGACTTGTGTGAGAGAGAAAGGATTACATGTGAATCCCTCCCTGCAAAGCTTGTCTTCTCATAGAGATCATAAGCAGAGCCTGTCAGGAGCACTTACTTGGTGGTGATAGAAGCAGGAGAGGCTGTCTCTGAGAGGGGTCAGAGGTCGAGGGTGTGTGGTTTGTGGGTAGAGGTTAGTGGTAAAACATGTAATCATTAGTCCAAAATGTTTTGCAACAGAAATCGTTTACTCCAAACAGGAAACGTTTTGCAACAAAAACAGGAGTTCCTATTGGACAAATGAAGGTACAGTAGGTCCCACACTGTTTAATTCAGTTTGCTTACATTTGGTTCTGTTTGGTTGCTAGTGAATACACCCCAGGTTTGTGGTCCTCCCCTGTGTGGATGGCCAGGACACTCTGATTATTGGTCAAATAATTCCACCGCATGGAAAGATGAGTGTGCAACTTTGTTTTTCAATTGTACAGTTTATCCTTTGTTAGTAAGCATTTTACCTAAAGGTGAATTCTTTCTTTCTTAACTTCACTGGCTGTCAGAGGACAGATGATGGAGAGGGAGAGGAGCTAACTTCCAGAGGATGACCTGTCAGTCAGAACAACACACTCCTTAACACATTTAGCAACACAAGCTGCAACCCCAGATCTACATGTTTATTCAATAAGTGACCACCTGGGCCCAAGCCAACTGAAGCTGACAACTTTCTGTTCATATGTCCATGCTTTTTGGGGGGACTTTTGTTTGTCTCAGAAAGGAAGGGAATCAAAGACAGGAAAGTAACTTCAACTCTTTACTCCTGGGCCTTAGTTTCAATATTTGAATTCATAATTGAATGTCAAGAGTTGCTTGATTAATAAGAGGGTTTTAATTCAACGTCACCTTCTCTTTGATTCCTCTGCAGTCAGGGAGGAAAATAAACACTGGTGCACAGATGCAAGGCCTTATCCGGACTCTCTTCCTGCCTCTCCACGGAACTACACAGAGCCGAGCTGCGCCACTAAAACAATTCGTCCACCTCGTCATTCGTTCTCAGACCAGCTGAGTTTTTATTGGCCATCTCCAAACAGATGCCCGTAGCCTCTCAAACAGCTGTGTCCACTGTTCCACCATACAGCACTAATCTGATTAATGCACTCAGCAACAACAGCAACAATAAGGCCTGCTGATATACATAACTGTAATCACGTTTGACAACGATATCAAATAAAAACCATGCATAAATCAGGAGGACTTTGTGCTCCATGTGCTCTGTATCCACTGGGGTTTCTTGGACAGAGAGTGAGACAGCCAGGCAGGCTGCTAGTGGAGGAGGGGGCACTACAGGATCTCTCTCCCTGGCCTCTGTGGATTCCTATGGAGCAGCAGACTGTAAAGTAAAGTTTGGGTGGTGAAGTGGTGGTGTCTGGCCTGGTCTGGCTGGGAGTCTGAGGGCCATTTGTGCTACATTTAGGCCCCTCAACTCATACATGGGCACATAACTAGATCTGTTGCTGTGAGATTTGAACGTGTAAAGAGAGCCAAAACAGCGAGGCTCTTTAAGTGTGGCCCCCTAACCACAAAGGCCTCCTCAGTGTGGCGGATAATAGAGCCTGACCATGCACACTCTCTCACTCCACACACACACACACACACACACACACACACACACACACACACACACACACACACACACACACACACACACACACACACACACACACACACACACACACACACACACACACACACACACACACACACACACACACACACACACACACACACACACACACACACACACACACACACACACACACACACACACACACACACACACACACACACACACACACACACACACACACACACACACACACACACACACACACACACACACACACACACACACACACACACACACACACACCTTACCCTAACATTAGTGTTATTAATGTACCAGTGTCATGCATGGCCTGTGACTCCTGCCTCTCGCTTCCAAACACATATTTTAGCCTCACTCCTTCCTCCTCAACAAATAAGCTGTTTAGAGAATGATTTCCAGGGCGCTGTCCGTTTCCATAGAGATGACATTAACTGAAAAGGACACAAAAATCATAGTGGGTGATAAATGCTGTTGGTCGTGGATGACACACTCCGCAGCTTCTCACCCAGGCTTGTGTTGTATTCAAAAGCCTGGAGCCAGAAGCCTCCTTTTTTCCCCTTCTCTTTTTGTTATACAAAAGAGCAAATTAAAATGTATCTCTACCGCACCATGACTGACAAGCCATTGTTCAGCTGCTGTTAGCACATTGTTCCCCTGTATTTATTGTTTGTCATGGCACTGTAAATCATGTCACTAAAAGTGCCATCAGCGACGTGGGAGACAGGGGATAGTCTCAGGGAGAGGATTGGTGTAACAGGGGGAAGGAGAGTGGGAAGTGAGGGGAGAGACCTGTGGAATCTCAGAGATATCCCATCCTCATGCCTCCCGGGCCATTAACTGCCTGTCAAACTACCAACAGGCTCTCTCCATGTCTGATTGTCTATCTCTGTCTGGAACAGAGGAGAGGTATTCAGCTCTCATATTCACAATCAATGGGGAAAGATATTGTATATTTTCTTATAAGCAAATAAAACCAAAACCTAAATAAAAGTATTCCAATATCTATTTGAGCTGTAGAAAATGTGATGTATGTTGATTAGTACTATTATCTGTCTGCAAAGCTATGTAAAACCACAACATTACTCTCTGGGCATATTAACTTACTTCTCCTTGTCATAGTGTCTGAGACATTGGACAATATCAACCGCATGGAGAGAGAACAGCGGTTATTTGTTCTCCATTCTTCCTATATTTGATGCACTAATTATATAGTTAGGGAGGTGGCAGAGAGGCTAGGGGGTGTGTATGGGACGAAACCTCCTAAGTGGCGGTATTTGTCATTCTCAGGGCCAACTCAAGAGACCAAAAGCAGCACCTTTGCGTAGCCTGTCAACTATGTCCCACGTTTAATATAATTACCATTTTTATTGTATTTTTATTTTGCGGCAACAAAAGGGCCATCTGCTGCGGAGCAATACTCCAGTAGACCTCTAAGATCAGCTGTAGGACAATACTGGAGACTGGATCAAAGAGCTGCTCTACTCTGCTCTGCGTTTCACTCCCAAACTTCACTCCCCAGCCAAGCCTCTCCCTCCCTGTCTCCACCTTTTACTCTCTCTCTCTCTCTCTCTCTCACTCTCTCTCCTTTATCTCTCCCCCTTTCACTCTCGCTCCCACCTTTACTCCCGGTTCCAGCCTCTCCCTCGATCCCCCCCTAACCACCAGATCAAACAGCTTCCCACATTGTTCTCTCTCCTCTCCCCTCTACAACAGAAGCTTTACATATTTCAGAGAATCACTTCATTTGTCCATTTTATACACATGCTGGTTAAGTGCAGGGTGGAAAATGATCTCCTAGTTGTTCTCTTTTTTTCATTGTAGAGATGAAGGGAACAATACAATTATTTTCCCCCACTCATTTTATTCCTTGATGATGCCCTTCAAACTCATCCGACAGAGGTAGAGAGAGAATATCTCTAGCCAGCGGTTAAGGAGAGGTTGATTGAAGATGTTTAACGTTGGAGATTGCCTGGACTACAGAATCTCATAAAGGGCATGTTATTATTGTCTCTGCATAGCAGTGAGTGAGTCAGAAATGATCATAGTATTCTCATGGCACATTGTCTATTCTCTAGACTCTTGTCAATTGTTCCACTACCTCACATGTAATGATCTTGATAATACATTTGAACACTGATCTCAGCTCTGTCTCTGTCTGGGTGGAGGCTCAGAATCCATGATAAGAACACTTCAAAGTTGACTTGCCAGCTAACAGGGATTTGGCCTATGGGCTCTGATGATTCAAGTTGTACTAAAGTCAGTAGAACAAGTCTAGGTGTAAAGTAAAGAGTAATTCAATATCCCTCCTGCTACTCATGTTATTACTACTTTACTACTGCTTCACCTGACAAATGACTACTATTACATTGTATTTAAGGAACCTGACTGCCCCTCCTAATCCTCCCTCGCCTGTCCCAGTCCCAGCAGCCCCTGACACAGAGAGGAAAGGGGCTGTTAAATGGTTCTCCTCTGGGGCTGGAGCCTGGTGGCAGCAGTTGGGGGACCTCCACCCTCTCTCTCCTTCTCCCTCTCTCCCCTTTCTTCCTCCCCCTCTCTCTTTCTACTATTTCACTGGCTGCACCTCTCCCCCTTCTCACTATCTCTCACTCTCGCCCTCCCCCCTACCCCACTTTCTCTATCTTCCCCTTGCTCTTACTCCCTACCCCCCTCTCCTCTCACCCTCTCCATCCTCCCCTTCCCTCTCTTCCTCCCCTTCTCTCTCTGTGGGATCATATTTCTGAGGGTTATCAAGCGGCTCATTTAAATGAGGACTGGTCACAGCAGGAACCAGCTGAACAAAGTTACTATTGCCAGGGCCTCTCCTGTGCTGTTCTCACTCCCAGCTAATTGACTTTGACTGCATTTGTTTAAATCCACAGAGGAAGAAAGAGAAAAGGGAAAATGCAATGAAACTGAAGTGTGTCAGTTTGACCAGACAGGGTGGCACTTTAGAAAAAAGACAACCTGGGCTTATTAAAGAGAGACAGGGTGGAGGGGGAGAGAGGAGGGGGGAGAAGGTGTAGCAGGCCTTGTCACTTTGGCCTCTCCCCAGTCAGTCAGTCAGGTTGGTCACAGCCCCCCCCCCCCCCCCCCCCCACACACACACACACACACACACACACACACACACACACACACACACACACACACACACACACACACACACACACACACACACACACACACACACACACACACACACACACACAGGTCACCTTTGGTGGTCTCAGCTCATTACCCCAATCAGCAGGAGTATTCAAACACCACACATATGAACACACATACACATGGTGCGCACACACGCACACACAACAGCTAATTTCCCCAAACACACGCAGCACACACACCTAAAATATATAAATATACAGTGCCTTGCGAAAGTATTCGCCCCCTTGAACTTTGTAACCTTTTGCCACATTTCAGGCTTCAAACATAAAGATATTAAACTCAATTTTTTTTGTGAAGAATCAACAACAAGTGGGAAACAATCATGAAGTGGAACGACATTTATTGGATATTTCAAACTTTTTTAACAAATCAAACACTGAAAAATTGGGCGTACAATATTATTCAGCCCCTTTACTTTCAGTGCAGCAAACTCTCTCCGGAAGTTCAGTGAGGATCTCTGAATGATCCAATGTTGACCTAAATGACTAATGATGATAAATACAATCCACCTGTGTGTAATCAAGTCTCCGTATAAATGCTCCTGCACTGTGATAGTCTCAGAGGTCTGTTAAAAGCGCAGAGAGCATCATGAAGAACAAGGACAACAATCAGTCGTGTATTGCACAAATCTGGCCTTTATGGAAGAGTGGCAAGAAGAAAGCCATTTCTTAAAGATATCCATAAAAAGTGTCGTTTAAAGTTTGCCACAAGCCACCTGGGAGACACACCAAACATGTGGAAGAAGGTGCTCTGGTCAGATGAAACCAAAATTGAACTTTTTGGCAACAATGCAAAATGTTATGTTTGGCGTAAAAGCAACACAGCTCATCACTCTGAACACACCATCCCCACTGTCAAACATGGTGGTGGCAGCATCATGGTTCGGGCCTGCTTTTCTTCAGCAGGGACAGGGAAGTTGGTTAAAATTGATGGGAAGATGGATAGAGCCAAATACAGGACCATTCTGGAAGAAAACCTGATGGAGTCTACAAAAGACCTGAGACTGGGACGGAGATTTGTCTTCCAACAAGACAATGATCCAAAACATAAAGCAAAATCTACAATGGAATGGTTCAAAAATAAACATATCCAGGTGTTAGAATGGCCAAGTAAAAGTCCAGACCTGAATCCAATCGAGAATCTGTGGAAAGAACTGAAAACTGCTGTTCACAAATGCTCTCCATCCAACCTCACTGAGCTCGAGCTGTTTTGCAAGGAGGAATGGGAAAAGGTGTCAGTCTCTCGATGTGCAAAACTGATAGAGACATACCCCAAGCGACTTACAGCTGTAATCGCAGCAAAAGGTGGCGCTACAAAGTATTAACTTAAGGGGGCTGAATAATTTTGCACGCCCAATTTTTCAGTGTTTGATTTGTTAAAAAAGTTTGAAATATCCAATACTATCCAATAAGGGGGCCGAATACTTTCGCAAGGCACTGTATATACTGTATATATTTATATTGATAAATACAGTACCAGTCAAAAGTTTGGACACACCTACTCATTCCAGGGTTTTTCTTTCTTTATTTTTACTATATTCTAGATTGTAGAATAATAGTGAAGACATCAAAACTATGAAATACCACATATGGAATCATGTAGTAACCAAAAAAGTGCTAAAAAAATCTAATAAATGCTTCACAAAGTTCAAGTAACAGACACATCTCAACATCAACTGTTCAGAGGAGACTGCATGAATCAGGCCTTCATGGTCGAATTGCTGCAAAGAACCCACTACTAAAGGACACCATTAAGAAAAAGAGAGTTGCTTGGGCCAAGAAACATGAGCAATGGACATTAGACTGGTGGAAATCTGTCCTTTGGTCTGATGAGTCCAAATTTGAGATTTTTGGTTCCAACCACCTTGTCTTTGTGAGACGCAGAGTAGGTAAACGGATGATCTCCACATGCGTGTTTCCCACCGTGAAGCATGGAGTAGGTGTGATGGTGTGGGGGTGCTTTGCTGGTGACACTGTCAGTGATTTATTTAGAATTCAAGGCACACTTGAAAATGCAAATACGCAACGCCAAATGCTAATAGTACTCGCTAAAACTCAAACTTTCATTAAAGCAGAGAAGAGCAAATGCGCAACACCAAATGCTAATAGTACTCGCTAAAACTCAAACTTTCATTAAAACACACATGCAGGGTACTCAATT
The DNA here is from genome assembly GCF_021184085.1 of Oncorhynchus gorbuscha. Lineage (NCBI taxonomy): Eukaryota > Metazoa > Chordata > Actinopteri > Salmoniformes > Salmonidae > Oncorhynchus > Oncorhynchus gorbuscha. Next base: position 15,955,030 of record NC_060177.1, on the reverse strand, counting down.
AAAGCTACACTCATTGTGAATCTAGTCAACATGTCAGATTTTTAAATGCTTTTCGGCGAAAGCATGAGAAGCTATTATATGATAGCATGCAACCCCCCGAAATACCTGAAGGGGACGTAAACAAAAGAATTAGCGTAGCCGGCGCTACACAAAACGCAGAAATAAAATATAAAACATTCATTACCTTTGACGAGCTTCTTTGTTGGCACTCCTACATGTCCCATAATCATCATAATTGGGTATTTCTTCCGATTAAATCCATCCATGTATACCCAAAATGTCCATTTATGAAGCCCGTCTGATCCAGGAAAAAACAGCTTTCCAAAACGTAACGTCATTTTTAAAAATTTAAAAAGTTGCCTATAAACTTTGACAAAACACTTCAAACTACTTTTGTAATCCAACTTTAGGTATTAGTAAACGTTAATAATCGATCAAATTGATCACGTGGCAATCTGTATTCAATAGCAGCAGGACTTGAAATCTTGGTCGATATTCTCTCTTTCAAAACTTCCTCCGGTGTACCCGATGACAGGAAGTGCCTATTCTTCATTTCACCAAGGATTAACTTCAACCCAATTGCCAAGACTGGCGACATCGTGTGGAAGCTGTAGACATTGTAAACGGGGCGCTATCTATTTTCCCTTACCATAGACAATACAGACAACTGGCGGAGGGAGATTTTTTATTTTTTTGGTGAACAGTTTTCCTTGGGGTTTTGCCTGCTATTCACGTTCTGTTATAATCACAGACATGATTTAACCAGTTCTAGAAACTTCAAAGTGTTTTCTATCCACACATACGAATCATATGCATATACTATATTCCTGGCATGAGTAGCATGACGTTGAAATTTTGCGCGATTTTTAAACAAAAGGTTGAAAAAATTCACCCGATCTTTAAGAGGTTTTAACCAGCATGGCTACTACAGCCTTCTGCAGCGATATGCCATCCGGTTTCCGCTTATCATTTTTTAAAATTGTAATTTAACTAGGCAAGTCAGTTAAGAACAAATTCTTGTTCAGGGGCAGAACAACAGATTTTTACCTTGTCAGCTCAGAGATTCAATCGAGAAACCTTTAGGTTTTCCAGGAGCATACCACCCTGCATACCACTGATGGCTTGCTTCTGAAGCTAAGCAGGGTTGGTCCTGGTCAGTTCCTGGATGGGAGACCAGATGCTGCTGGAAGTGGTGTTGGACGGCCAGTAGGAGGCACTCTTTCCTCTGGTCTAAAACAAATATCCCAATGCCGCAGGGCAGTGCCCTCTGTAGGGTATTGTCTTTTGGATGGGATGTTAAATGGGTGTCCTGACTCTCTGAGGTCATTAATTAAAGATCCTAAGGCACTTATTGTAAGAGTAGGGGTGTTAACCCCGGTGTCCTGGCTAAATTCCCAATCTGGCCCTCAAACCATCACGGTCACCTAATAATCCCCAGTTTACAATTGGCTCATTCATCCCCCTCCTCTCCCCTGTAACTATTCCCCAGGTTGTTGCTGCAAATTAGAATGTGTGCTCAGTCAATTTACCTGGTAAAATAACAGATAAATAAAATAATTTACTGGCCCAACTAAGCTACCTGTCGCCCTGCTTAGTGGGATTATCATTTGTTTTTCAACAGGACAATGACCCAAAAACACACCTCCAGGCTGTGTAAGGGCGCAATGGAGTGCTGCATCAGATGACCTGGCCTCCACAATAACCCAACCTCAACTCAATTGAGATGGTTTGGAATTAGTTGGACTGCAGGGTGAAGGAAAAGCATATTTGGGAACTCCTGTTGGAAAAGCATTCCTCATGAAGCTGGTTGAGAGAATGCCAAGAGTGTGCAAAGCTTTCATCAAGGCACAGGGTGGCTACTTTGAAGAATCTCAAATCTCAAATCTCAAATATATTTGGATTTTTTAAAACACTTTTTTTGGTTACTACATGATTCCATATGTGCTATTTCATGGTTTTGATGTCTTCGCTGTTATTGTACAATGTAAAAAATAAACCTCTGACTGGTACGGTGTATTTGTATGTTTTTTTGCCACATACAGTACATCGGATAGGTGCAGTGAAATGTGTTGTTTTACAGGCACATTTGTACATGGTAGCTCCTATGGTATGACTATGAAAATGCTTTGATCTCCAGTACAACAACAGTTGACACCAGTTAGGAGATCCTTAAAGGGCATCAATACTCCAGTATGTTTGCCTCAGCAGCTTTATAAAGGACATCATTGGGAAAGGGGGATACCTAGCCAGTTGTCCAACTGAATGTATCTTCCGTATTTAAACCTCTCTGAACTACCCATCCCGGATACGGGTTTGAATTCGACAACATACGGTGTTCACCACAAATAGTCATATTAAACATTCCTGAAAATACAAGTGTCTCACATGCTTCAAAAGCCTAGAATCTTGCTAATCCAACTGCGTTGTCATATTTAAAAAAATATTTATTGCGAAAGAATACGCTGCGATTATCTGAGCACAGACCCCCATATCAAATTACTTAATCACTTGTGTAACAATCACAGATTGCATTGAAATAAATAATTTACCTTTGAAGATGGTTGCAATCCCAATCACACAAAACATTTTGTGAACGCTTATCTCGTTGAATTTCGTGTCATTCAATTTTCGACGTAACATCCAACGTAAATAGACAGACTTTCCCTGACTTTATCCAGTCAGGTTTGGTTTCCTTGCAATCAACTGTTTGTTTGTAACACAACCAAAAAGATGGGTAATTTTGCGGGACGTATTGACCCGGAAAAAACGATTGGAAGACAACAAGTGACGAGCCCATTGTGCACCAACTATATGACCACTGTCTCGTTGATTGACTGTATTTTAACCCAATGACCACTGATTGTCTTGAAATCTAGCTGGTTAGATAGCCAATGAGCAGAGGTAAACAGCAATATCCCATGATTCTTTGTTGTAAGACTAACCTTTCCATTGAACGCTGGCGTAAGGACCGTTCTTTCGCCATTGCCAATTCAACCGTGAAGGAGCGATGCTTATTACGCACAGCAGTATTTCGGTGACTTGCATCTTCAGCTGTTTATTTATCATCATGCCGAATAAGTTAAGGAAAGCTGATTCTAAGACTAGATATACAAATGTAGAAACAATTTTAGAGGTAATTGATCGTGAAAGTGAGACAGATCTGCTTTGATTCTGAAACTGAGGCATATTTTTTGAACGGAGGGGACATTGTTTTGGACTGGTAAGTTACATTTACATTTAAGTCATTTAGCAGACGCTCTTATCCAGAGCGACTTACAAATTGGTGCATTCACCTTATGACATCCAGTGGAACAGCCACTTTACAATAGTGCATCTAAATCTTTTAAGGGGGGGGGTGAGAAGTTGCTCTCATACTAATGCCGTTGTTTGAAATTAATATAAAATATTATTTGAGATTGTTTTTACATTTTATTTATTTGTAATGAAATAAATAAAGCTGGTCATGTAATGAAATAGCCTATGTCTGTGTGTAAAGTACATATATATATATATATATATATATATATATATATATATATATATATATATATATATATATATATATATATATATATACCACCACATGCTCAGTGACCCTATGCTTTACATCAGAAAGAGACTGCTATGGCATCTGGCATCAGCAGCAGAATATTGTCTAGAGTTTTGGCAAAGTTGGTGGGGTTATGTGGCAAAGTGGGTGGGGGCTAGGGTCAGTATGTTATATCTGGAGTACTTTTCCTGTCTTATCCGGTGTCTTGTGTGAATTTAAGTCTGCTCTCTCTTTCTCTCCTTTTTTCTCTCGGAGGACCTGAGCCCTTGGACCATGCTTCAGGACTACCTGCCATGATGACTCCTTGCTGTCCCCTGTCCACCCGGCCTTGCTGTCCCCTGTCCACCCGGCCTTGCTGTCCCCTGTCCACCTGGCCTTGCTGCTGTTCCAGTTTCAACTGTCCTGCCTGCGGCTATGGAACCCTAAACTGTTCATTTTTACTTTTGAGGTGCTGTCCTGTTGCAACCTCTACAACCACTGTGATCTCCACCTGGCACAGCCAGAAGAGGACTGGCCACCCCTCAGAGCCTGGTTCCTCTCTACCCGGCAGAGCCAGAAGAGGACTGGCCACCCCTCATAGCCTGGTTCATCTCTACCCGGCACAGCCAGAAGATGACTGGCCACCCCTCATAGCCTGGTTCCTCTCTACCCGGCACAGCCAGAAGAGGACTGGCCACCCCTCATAGCCTGGTTCCTCTCTACCCGGCACAGCCAGAAGAGGACTGGCCACCCCTCATAGCCTGGTTCCTCTCTACCCGGCACAGCCAGAAGAGGACTGGCCACCCCTCATAGCCTGGTTCCTCTCCACCTGGCACAGCCAGAAGAGGACTGGCCACCCCTCATTGCCTGGTTCCTCTCCACCCGGCACAGCCAGAAGAGGACTGGCCACCCCTCATTGCCTGGTTCCTCTCCACCCGGCCCAGCCAGAAGAGGACTGGCCACCCCTCATAGCCTGGTTCTTCTCTACCCGGCACTGCTAGAAGAGGACTGGCCACCCCTAATAGCCTGGTTCCTCTTTACCCGGCACAGCCAGAAGAGGACTGGCCACCCCTCATAGCCTGGTTCTTCTCTACCCGGCACAGCTAGAAGAGGACTGGCCACCCCTCATAGCCTGGTTCCTCTCTAGGTTTCTGCCTTTCTAGGGAGTTTTTCCTAGCCACCGTGCTTCTACACCTGTATTGCTTGCTGTTTGGGGTTTTGGGCTGGGGCTATATAAATAGATTTGATTTGATAGAGGACTGAAGGTCTTCCAAATATTGAAAGTGTGTAAATAGTTACCCATGTTATTTTGTAAATGTGTATACTCTATATATATATATATATATATATATTCAGATATTTTTTTAATCAATAATGATTTATTTTCACATTTTTTTGTTCATTATTTTTTTTGGGGGGGGTGTTAGAATACCATTTTGGTATTTTGTATATAGTTAAAATGTATTCCTTCACCTATTTGGCCACTTGGGTAAATTTGGGCTACTTGTGTGGGACACCTGGGTGACTTCATGATACATGTCATGTAGCACACTGATTTTGGAAGTTATCATTCTGAAACTTTGCACAAGTACTGTTGCCCTCTTATGTTTTTCACTGAAGTTGTCCTCATCATCCTCTCTGAATGTTTGATTTATCTTGTTCATTTTAAAGCTGATGAAACAAAAATAAAAATAAAAATGAATGTTTTTTTTCATTTTTTTATATAAACCAGATCTATTGTGTTATATTATCCTACATTCAAATCACATTTACACAAACTTCAGAGTGTTTACTTTCAAATGGTACCAAGAATATGCATATCCTTGGTTCTGTGCCTGAGCTACAGGCTGTTAGATTTGGGTATGTCTTCTGGCGGAAATTGCACAAAGTAGGGGGGTAGTTCTAAGAGGTTTTAACCTAAGACCTCTGAATCAGAGAGGTGCGGGGGGCTGCCTTAATCAACATCCATGTATTCAGCTCCCAGGGAACAGTGGGTTAACTGCCTTGCTCAGGGGCAAAACAACAGGTTTTTACCTTGTCAGCTCTGGGATTTGATCCAGCAAACTTCCGGTTACTGGCCCAATGCTCGAACCACTAGGCTACCTGCCGCCCCATTTGACCCTTTCACATATATTAAAAGGAAGCCTGTCCAATTCTGCACAATTACTACTCCTACCTCTGCATGGTGAATTACAGCAGAGTCAGACAAATGAATATTTCCATCAACCTATGGCGTTCTGAGGTGATTGAATGGGTGGCAAAGCTAATGAAAAACCCTGGTAGCAGCAGTCCTCTGTTCTGTCAGTCCTCTGTTCTGCTCCGGCCTTTTAATCCACATAAATAAAAGCAAACCAAAACAGTAACAGTATTATTCATCCTCCGTCCATGTTTTTGTCTTCTTTAACTTCTTGACCACACTTTTTCTTGTATCAGGCTAAAAGAGGTTCCTTGTAAACCTTATTGCAGCGGTGTCAAAAAGACTCCCATGGAAGAAGCAGTAAATATTCTAACGGGGTCTGGATGCAAGGCCATTCCTGCTGGCTCCAGGCACTGAATTAGGCCAGCCTGTTTCTAGTTAGAGAGTCATTAAAGAGATCTTACAGCCACAGCAAATGGTTTCCTGTCCTGAGTGCTTAACTCCTGTACTAGGAAATGTCCTAGGCCGTAAAGGGTGAACCAAACTTCCTGAAACATTTTGAAAGTTACCACTGGGTCCGTGGGGCCAAACGAAGCAGCCGACCGGCGTGTTCCAACCCTTTCGATGTGGCCAATCAAACGAGACCCCGCTTGAACCTAACATGACATTGACCGTTTAAACAGGTGGTGTCCATTTATTGGCTGAGCGTCGGGTTTAAATGTGGGAAGGATCGGCACATTCAACCGAGAGGAGGGAAATGTTTGGAAAATGCTCGACATGCATTAAAAAAGAACGACTGGACAAATAAATAATGACTATGTCGTAACCATGGCAAACACGATTAGTCAACGTGAACAAAGATGGACAATGACTACATAGTGTCTACTTCAGATAGAGACGATATTAAGCTGCATTCATGCTTAACAAATACGCTCAACAATCAGTAGTAGTGCTCCAGACATCACTACCAACTGTATGGGTGAAAAGCTTTGTTTTCAATTCCACCCAGTGTTTTATTACACTTCCAGTGCCAGGTGTTAGTCTATGAATTAGTCATGTTTATAGTATGGACTTATGTCCCATTGTGGTGGATGAAATGAATAAACAGAGACATTGAATGACACATGAAACCAGGGCATATGTCCACGTATTAGAAAATAACATAATACCTCAATCATCTAGCTACTAAGTCCTATCTGCCAACTGTTCCTAGGAGGAACAAACAAACTATATCCTCTACCCACATTATTCAAGGCAGTGAGTGAGGAAATGTGTGTGTGTGTGTCCATATCTCTGTGTGTGTCTTCTTCTGCGTTCACACATCCACACATCCCAAGTGAAAGAATTGGCCATTCCTCTGAGATGCTCTCCCATGCACCCTCTGCTCTGCCAGCCCAGCAGCAGGCTGTGTATAGTAGGCCTAATAGCTCCCAGGGTAGTTAAGATGTGACCTGAGACCTGAGAGGGAGAACACCTGTTCTTACCTGCTCCCAACTCCCCTAACACACTCTAAAGGTGACTCTGCCTTTGTCTGTCTCTACAACAAACCCACCACGACACACTGTTCCCGGAGCACACTGTCTGTCTGTCTCTACAACAAGCCCACCATGACTCACTGTTCCCAGAGCATACTGTCTGTCTGTCCGTCCGTCCGTCTCTACAACAGTCCGTCTGTCCGTCCGTCAGTCCGTCCGTCAGTCTCTACAACAGGCCCACCACGGTTCACTGTTCCCAGAGCATACTGTCTGTCTGTCCGTCCGTCCGTCTCTACAACAGTCCGTCCGTCAGTCCGTCCGTCCGTCAGTCCGTCCGTCTGTCTCTACAACAGGCTCACCATGACTCACTGTTCTCAGAGCATACTGTCTGTCTGTCTTCCCTGCAGAACAGGCAGGCAGGCCAGGTCATGCATTAGTCATGCAGACACATTCATGTTAGCGGATGTATAATGCAGAGCAAAGGTGTGTTTATGACTGTTGAGGTTTGCTGGGTTTAAATATGTCAGTCTGCATGTACGCCTGGGGCACTGGGCTGACACAAAGAGCTAAAATATGATATCACAGGCAGCGGTAGGATAGGGTGAGTAATATCCTTTAAAGATGACTACTTCGATGACTGATATGAATCAATGCACTCAAAGATAATTAAAGTACAGTAAACATCTAGTTAATGGCGGGCTGCTATGGGGATATGACTTTTAAAAGCAAAAGATGAACAATGCTTACATTGTAAAGATGTAGGGTCGACAGCAGGTCAGAGTGACTGAACATCATTCCAGAGAATGCATTAGCAAACATTACCCTGCATGGTTTGGCTGATATTTATCCTCTCAAACTATGCTTCAACAGTAGTTATTTTTCTAAATGTAGATTTATACTGTTGTAATAAAGTATTAAACTCAAAGTTAACACAAACATGCACATGCATGCAAATTCATAAAGGTGTATTTACTCTGTTATGACAACCCTCATGGTCTTTGAAAACATCTAATCACAACAACATGCCGTCAATAGCAGCATCACTAGATATGAACAACATCCCGTCAATAGCAGCACTAGCTACCAGATATTAAAATAGTGTGTTTCAGTGTGTTGGTGTAATGGTGCTGTCCAGTCATTAATCACATTGCTCCAGAGAAAACAGAGGGTTGACTCATGACAGCCATGGCCAGGTTCTGGGATGGAGATTAGGCCCCTAATGAAAGCAAAACAAAGCTGGACATGCTAAATGTATTGGCACATTTAGAGAAAGTGGCCCCAGAAGGACACTGCCACCAATAATCATTTCAGAAGTGCTGTTTCCTTCGGCTCTCAGACACAATCTGGAGAGGGGATATTTGTGGAGTGACTGAACAAACACAGATTTGCCGGTATCTCCGTCTTTCCCAGCTGAGGGGCTGAGGGAAGGCAGTACGGAGCAGAGCACAGCACTGGACTGGTGTGTCAGCTGCTGCGCCCCCCCCTGCCTCCCATTCCCGTCACCCCGCCTCCGTGCAGTCCGCTCCTGGGAACGGACGGGACTCGTCCTCCTGGCTGACTGGCCCCTCCTCTGGCCCTGGGTGCTGTAGAGTAACACTCTCCATTTTTCTTCCTCTCGTTGTTTCTTCCTCTCGCTGTTTCTCCCTCTCTCTGTTTCTCTCTCTCTTTCTGCCTCTTTCTCTCTCTGTCACTTGCTCGCTGTACACAGCAAGCCTCAGGAAAGCAGGGACAGGCTTCAAAACTGAAAGTAGAGTCCAGCCTGCCATGGTTACAGTGTTTTTCTCGCTCCCTAACCTTACATCAGACTTTGGACTTAGGGGGATTCTACAGGTCTGGGTGCTGATATCTGTCACACAGGACATAGATAGACCACAGTGCTGATAACTGGGCAGCATAGAGCTCTCATAGGCTCTTTCCTTAACTAACAAATGAAGTGGTGACACTACAGATTTGGACTAGATGTTTAAAATGTGTGAATAAATCCACAAAGTATCATTATAAACACGATCTATTTGTTCATGTTCAGTGCCACTTCACAAATCTTACAATACAATACTGGAAATACAAATCAGAGGATCATGCCAAATGCAAAAGACTAACCAAGAGTGGACATGATATAAGACAGACATGAAGCTTTGGCCTAATGACAACTGCCTAAGTTAATGTGTACCACATGCAGTGGAGATGGAGGAAGAGGAAATGGTACTTAAAAAGGCCATTGTTCTAATTCATAGGCAATCTGGAGATAATGACACTGGCTTCCATAGCAGACAGTCGATTCATGGATAGGATAGCTTCTTTTTCCCTGGAGCCACTATAAGTGAGCTGAAGAGGGATTAAGAATTTTCACATGGGGGTTACGTCCTTGGCTTTGTGAGTGTTTATGATTTTAATGTCTAAAGACAGGTCTAGATGATCAATATGTCTAATTAATGCATGATCATAATGTAAAAGACAGTTGGCTGAAAAAAAGTGGGGGGGGGGGCAATTTGTGTTCTATTATGGTCTGTTATAACACTTTACCGTGAGAGAAATGTAATCATTATTGATATGAAATGTGTGTGTGTGTGTGTGTGTTTGAGCTGTAGCCTATTATCTGTGCTCTGTTCACTGCGTCTATCCACAGTGTCTCCCTCCAACAAACGGTAATTAGCGATGATTTAAACCTGTGCTCTTTGCCCCTGGTCAGTCTCTTCTGTCCCTTCCTCCTCACCTTGTAACACAACACTGCCCTACTGACCACCCTCTAAATGATCCACCACTCCAAAGAGGCTTTAGGGTCTGTAATGACTGGCCTTCAGATTATAAATGAAGAGTTTATTTCCAAAATGCTACATCCATCAATATTTTTACATTTACATTTTTTCATCAGAAATGAATGTGGGTATCCTGTATACTGTATACTGTGATGTGTGATTGTCTCACCTAGCTATCACCTAGCTATCTTTAAATGAATGTGGGTATCCTGTATACTGTGATGTGTGATTGTCTCACCTAGCTATCACCTAGCTATCTTTAAATGAATGTGGGTATCGTGTATACTGTATACTGTGATGTGTGATTGTCTCACCTAGCTATCACCTAGCTATCTTTAAACGAATGTGGGTATCGTGTATACTGTATACTGTGATGTGTGATTGTCTCACCTAGCTATCACCTAGCTATCTTTAAACGAATGTGGGTATCCTGTATACTGTATACTGTGATGTGTGATTGTCTCACCTAGCTATCACCTAGCTATCTTTAAATGAATGTCGCTCTGGATAAGAGCATCTGCTAAAAGACTAAAATGGCAAAAGTAAATGTTTGACTTACAGATATCATGCAGATATCAATTTACTGCACTGAATTATATCATATTTTCATCATATATATGTCACAAATGTATCACCAATTGCTTGAATAATTTATTTAAAAGCTAATTTACTAACATTTCTGGAAATGTTTTGATGTTGTTTTAGAATTATACTCTAATCTATTCCATCCCAATCTATGGAATTCCAGACATTCGGGAGAACATGAAGGAAAAGTGAACGTGAAGAACAGGATCTGGTGATTGTCCTGGAGATGGATGAGGAGACCCCCATGCTGCCTCTCCAAGCCCTGTCCTCTATGGATGAACACCCTGTCAGAAGGCTGTGACTATCAAAGAAAATCATTCAACCAAATAGAAACACTCATAACGGTGTGCAGAACATAATGTGAGCATCCAGTACACTGGTGTCTATTTGTGTGCGTGTCTATGCTGCATCACTCCAGCCTTTAGCGGGAAGAGAGATGATAACATTTTGCCAGGAAGCCTCTCAGCCTTATGCCAATCGGATTAGTCATCAAGTCATTAGCAAACAGTGAGATGAGGGATCTTAAAGACCCTCCTTTACACTCTTAGCAGGACAATCAGCCCCCCCCCCCAAGAGATAGAGAGAGAAGTAAATGACATAAAACAGACATATGCCATTCTGATCCCACTCAAATAGTGGATTACCTCTTTGATTAATCACAGAGAATTTAATCTGACGACTGAAATTATAGTTCCTCTTTCAGCGGGGAAATAAGATGATTTGATAAGAGGCAACGGAATGATTATTTTTTTCTTCTCTCCCTCGGCTATTCTTCATTGCTAGCGGATTGTAACTCAATTATCTTTCTGTCAGACGATTATCCCCAGGCTTAATTTAATCTTCATTACTCCCAAGTCATATTTCAATTAAACATGCTATCACAGTGTTAACACATACTTAAACCTGTTATTCCTCCCGTTCATTTCCCACTCAAAGGGTAACAGATGTCATAATTATGCACTTATTAAACATATTTCACACAGTGGAGTGCCGGGCGGCGGCCCTAGAACATTCATCTAATGACAATATGCTTTAGTTGTGATCTATAATACACCGCCTGCTTAGCAACCTGCTTGGGCCCCTAGCTGCATAACTGTGACACACACATATCAGCAGCCAAGGTAAGGAAGGTAATGCATTGGTAGATTACTCAGCACACTCATTTCACCTCGTGGAGAGGCAAGGTCGAAGCCCCTCTAGATCAATGTCTCTACATCGAGAGGGATACCAACACAGAGCCAGGTGGTTCCCCCAGGGGGTTAGAGAGGGGTACAACACCCCCTTGGCACTGACAGGAGGGGTAATGTGCCAGTCACTCTGCCAGTGTGAATGCTACCAGTTCGCTCCAGACAGTGTGATTACAGTCTGACTATTCAGTTAGAACATGGACCCCCCTCTGGAACAGTATTAGGATAGATCCCTGCTTCACCTGGAAACATCTGGACAGGGGAAAAGGAACATGTCAGTCCATAGTTTGCTTTGTATGTTTCTATGTTTTGTTTGGTCAGGGTGTGATCTGAGTGGGCATTCTATGTTGTGTGTCTAGTTTGTCTGTTTCTGTGTTTGGCCTGATATGGTTCTCAATCAGAGGCAGGTGTCAGTCATTGTCTCTGATTGGGAACCATATTTAAGTAGCCTGTTTGGTGTTGGGGTTTGTGGGTGATTGTTCCTGTCTATGTGTTTGTTACACCAGATAGGGCTGTTTTCATTTTTTCACGTTTCTTGTTTTGTATATTGTTCATTTATCATCTTCATTAAAGATGTATCAAAATAACCATGCTGCGTTGTGGTCCGCCTCTCCTTCCCAGGAAGAACCATGTGACATAATAAGACAACTCAAAATAAAAGGGGTCTGCTGGTGTTGTTCTCAAATCTGTTATTCAAAGATGGCTTATTGACAGCATCTGCTATTAAACCCTGGATCTCCATTCAGATGATCTATTTACATCTATTATTTTCCACAGGATAAGAAACTGTAATCTTTCCGTAATCTTAGTAGATTGAAGAAAACATGTTAAGCATTAAGTTAAAAGACTAAAAGTGTGTAAACATATTGCTTTTGACAACAACAAAATCTTCATCTTTTGAAGGATCTCGCCTGGAATCAAACTTCAACCCTCCTATATTTCTTTTGCTACAATCCATGAAACACACACAGCTAGGGATCCTCCTCTGCATCTCACCCAGCATGATGACCCACCAGCACTGTTGCCAGTTTATTGAGCCTCTGACTAAGAGGAGACAATAGATTACCAATACCTCTGTCTGAGACACAAACAAATGCAAATAAATAAATAAGCAGCAACGGTGTTCAAAAAGCAGAATGCTTTACAAATAAAGGAAATGTCTGTGAAGCCCACAGATAGGAAATGTGTGGGACAGGAAGGAAATGTGCTGCACAGACCTCAGCGCCAACAGACCTGCCAACCAACCAGCCAGCAGACCCACACACAGCGGAACAGCTCTAAGGCAAGCCTCTCAGACATTATAAGTGGAAAAACATGAAATGTATAATCGTTAAAATATTATACAAATCTTGTGAAATTACAGTAACAAATTAAATTGCAATATTATATGTTAATATATCATCAGGTAGATATGTGGATAACGCATCACTAGAGTACAGTATAAGTTGAGATATAAAAGTGGAAGAATTCACAAGGCATCACAGTCACAGTTCCAGGTTCTCTCTTGGCCCTCACACACTCTGCCTGAAAGTCTAACAGTATTAACCAGGTTATGGATGCTGTGCGCCGTTTAACCAAATCTGGGAAGTATTTGAAGTCGAGCTTTGTAATCTTTACAATCTCTAAGGGATATCCTGGCGACTAATTTTTAGAATCAACAGTAATATGAATAATGTGTGAGAGAGGCCCGGGGGGCCATTGGCTGCTCTGGAGGAGATTGTATACAGGCTGAGAGTTAAAGGAGTAGGACAGGGGAGTGGACAGGATGACACACACACGCGCAAACACACACACTCTCACACACATGCACATGCACGCACACACTCTCTCTCACACACACACACACACACACACACACACACACACACACACACACACACACACACACACACACACACACACACACACACACACACACACACACACACACACACACACACACACACACACACACACACACACACACACACACACACACACACACACACACACAAGAAGCAAAGACAACCAGGCCCAAAAGCATACTGATGAGATCCATGATAATTTAGTTGGAAATAGAGAGAGAGAGAGAGAGAGAGAGAGAGAGAGAGAGAGAGAGAGAGAGAGAGAGAGAGAGAGAGAGAGAGAGAGAGAGAGAGAGAGAGAGAGAGAGAGAGAGAGGGAGAGAGAGAGAGAGGTGGGAGAGGAGAGAGAGAGAGAGAGACAGAAGCAGAGAGAGTGAGAGATTCTCAACCAATCCGTCTCATTTCAGTGCATTGATTATGTGTTTTACGTTGAAGCAGTAAGATGGACATATGAAACCTGACTCTGGGAGGACCTATAGCAGGGCTACTGGTCAGAGAGGCGGATGGAGGGAGGGCAGGAGGCAGCCCCTGATTAGGGGTCGGTGTGGTGGACGGAGGGAAGAGGGCGAGGGAGAGGCAATCAGGGGTTATTGTCAGTGACAGGGCTGCACCTTGATGGGCCAGGCGTTGCTTTGTTTGTCACCTCACCAACCTCAATCCATCAATCATCTCCTCTAGACCCACACGACCAATCATTCAGCTGCATGCTGCACCCAGTGGAGGGACATCTGTCACAGCGTCACGGCAACGGCCTGGTTCAGGTTTCACCAGCCAATCACAACTGTCACAGCAACTATCACATCTCATATCAAAATAATTAAAGTGGTAAATATTTGACTGGAAACTCATATTTGCTTTCAAGAAATGTATTTTTTTTGCTTATTGTTTATTTTGGTAATTTTCAGATGTCTTATGAATTGATATTAATAAAATAGCAGTAGTTGAACTAGAAGTAGTAATATTAATAGTGGTAATATTTGAAATAATAGCCTTCAACTGAAGTTTTAAAAGGCAACATCAAACACTGCCTTTCTTACCTTTTCCGTTGCATCTTACATTACATATTTGGTGCGTATTTGCTTGTTAACTCTTAACATATGTACCTAGCTCCCAGGCATTATTCACACACGTCTGGAAATTCGTAGGAAATGGCAATAAGTCACGGAATTGTGTAAAGAACTCTGGCAATTTTCACTTCAATGTTGTCAGTGAGGTACACTGTCCCAGAAGAAAGTATCTCATTTTCACCACCTACTGTAATTGTACATTTTATTTGTAGCATGTAGCAGCTCGAAAAGTTACACGTTTAATGAACAACACCTCCTGGAGGTATTTTTTGATTCCCAGACTAAGAGACTTTTTTTTTCTGGCGAACATGTTGCTATACATTTATTTACATGGGGAATTTGGAACGCTTCTAATTTGGACTGCATGTATAATTATCAAAAGCAAGGCGTGCAGAAAAAAAAGAACTATTAGGGGAAAAAAAAAGAAATTATAATAATAAGTATGACCTCTTATGCCTCATTTCATAAAAAAGTACAACACATTGAAAAAATGTAACCCAAAATGATCTTTATATTTAATTCTGAATTGTTTTCATACACCTGCTTGTATAATTGTAGAAGGTCTATTGAAGGTGAGTTACATTAGAAGAGGCTCGTCTCTCCCTCAGAGCCTCAACTGTTGCTGCTGGTTCTTTTTTCAGAACATTAGGTTGCAGCCTTAGGGATGCTTTGACCAGCGGATCAATGGATCTGCTTCTCTTGTCACCATTCATTGGACTGAGCGAGGGGTACAGGCTCCAGCCCCAGCCCTTGTCTGCCGCTGGCCTGCCTGGTCGGCCCTGCCTTCACCTGGGCTCCTCTCTCTCTGAGCTCCCCTGACAGCTGGCTGCCACCAGCCACAGACACCAGCAGACAGGCGACAAGTCCTTGGGCTCCACACACACACACAAATGCACCAACGCACTCTAGAGTAGCCGTCGTGGTGCAGTTGAACACTGACGCCAAACTCTCTCTCTCTCTCTCTCTCTCTCTCTCTCTCTCTCTCTCTCTCTCTCTCTCTCTCTCTCTCTCTCTCTCTTTGTCACATACTCACACTGTCTGTCTCCCCTCCCTCTCTCTCTCTCTCCCTCCCTCTCTCTCTGTCTATCCATCTCTGTCTCCCTTTGGCTCAGTCTCCCTCTCTTTACTCCTTCCCGTCCCTCTCTGTCTTTCTCTCTCCTTCTCTCTAATCCTTCCCCTCCCTCTCCTTCTCTCTACTCCTTCCCCTCCCTCTCAGTCTCTCTCTCCTTCTCTCTACTCCTTCCCCTCCCTCCCTTTCCGTCTCTTTCTCCTTCCCCTCCCTCTCAGTCTCTCCACTTCCTTCTCTCTACTTGTTCGCCTCCCTCTCGTCTGTCTCTCTCCTTCTCCCTACTCCATCCCCTCCCGCACTGTCTCTCTATCTCTCTCCTTCTCTGGACTCCTTCCCCTCCCTCCCTTTCCGTCTCTCTCTCCTTCCCCTCCCTCCCTTTCCGTCTCTCTCTCCTTCCCCTCCCTCTCAGTCTCTCCACTTCCTTCTCTCTACTCGTTCGCCTCCCTCTCGTCTGTCTCTCTCCTTCTCCCTACTCCATCCCCTCCCACACTGTCTCTCTATCTCTCTCCTTCTCTGGACTCCTTCCCCTCCCTCTCTGTCTGTCCATCCATCTCTCCATCCCTTGATCTTGGCCACACGCTGTCTGTCTGGGTCTATAACTATGTCCCACCACTCTTCTCTCTAGTCAGTGGAGTCAGTAGTTCAGACAGTTGGAGGGGGACCAGTCCCTCTACTCTTCTCTCTAGTCAGTGGAGTCAGAGAGCTGTAGTTCAGACAGTTGGAGGGGGACCAGTCCCTCTACTCTGCTCTCTAGTCAGTGGAGTCAGAGAGCAGTAGTTCAGCCAGTTGGAGGGGGACCAGTCCCTCTACTCTTCTCTGTGGTCAGTGGAGTCAGAGAGCAGTAGTTCAGCCAGGTGGAGGGGGACCAGCCCCCCTACTCTTCTCTCTCGTCAGTGGAGTCAGTAGTTCAGACAGTTGGAGGGGGACCAGTCCCTCTACTCTTCTCTCTAGTCAGTGGAGTCAGAGAGCAGTAGTTCAGACAGTTGGAGGGGGACCAGTCCCTCTACTCTTCTCTCTAGTCAGTGGATTCAGAGAGCAGTAGTTCAGTCAGTTGGAGGGGGACCAGTCCCTCTACTCTTCTCTCTCGTCAGTGGAGTCAGTAGTTCAGCCAGTTGGAGGGGGACCAGTCCCTCTACTCTTCTCTCTAGTCAGTGGAGTCAGAGAGCAGTAGTTCAGACAGTTGGAGGGGGACCAGTCCCTCTACTCTTCTCTCTAGTCAGTGGAGTCAGAGAGCAGTAGTTCAGACAGTTGGAGGGGGACCAGTCCCTCTACTCTTCTCTCTAGTCAGTGGAGTCAGAGAGCTGTAGTTCAGACAGTTGGAGGGGGACCAGTCCCTCTACTCTGCTCTCTAGTCAGTGGAGTCAGAGAGCAGTAGTTCAGCCAGTTGGAGGGGGACCAGTCCCTCTACTCTTCTCTGTAGTCAGTGGAGTCAGAGAGCAGTAGTTCAGCCAGGTGGAGGGGGACCAGCCCCCCTACTCTTCTCTCTCGTCAGTGGAGTCAGTAGTTCAGACAGTTGGAGGGGGACCAGTCCCTCTACTCTTCTCTCTAGTCAGTGGATTCAGAGAGCAGTAGTTCAGTCAGTTGGAGGGGGACCAGTCCCTCTACTCTTCTCTCTAGTCAGTGGAGTCAGAGAGCTGTAGTTCAGCTAGTTGGAGGGGGACCAGTCCCTCTACTCTTCTCTCTAGTCAGTGGATTCAGAGAGCTGTAGTTCAGACAGTTGGAGGGGACCAGTCCCTCTACTCTTCTCTCTAGTCAGTGGAGTCAGAGAGCTGTAGTTCAGCCAGTTGGAGGGGGACCAGTCCCTCTACTCTTCTCTCTAGTCAGTGGATTCAGAGAGCAGTAGTTCAGTCAGTTGGAGGGGGACCAGCCCCCCTACTCTTCTCTCTCGTCAGTGGAGTCAGTAGTTCAGACAGTTGGAGGGGGACCAGTCCCTCTACTCTTCTCTCTAGTCAGTGGATTCAGAGAGCAGTAGTTCAGTCAGTTGGAGGGGGACCAGTCCCTCTACTCTTCTCTCTAGTCAGTGGAGTCAGAGAGCTGTAGTTCAGCTAGTTGGAGGGGGACCAGTCCCTCTACTCTTCTCTCTAGTCAGTGGATTCAGAGAGCTGTAGTTCAGACAGTTGGAGGGGACCAGTCCCTCTACTCTTCTCTCTAGTCAGTGGAGTCAGAGAGCTGTAGTTCAGCCAGTTGGAGGGGGACCAGTCCCTCTACTCTTCTCTCTAGTCAGTGGATTCAGAGAGCAGTAGTTCAGCCAGGTGGAGGGGGACCAGCCCCCCTACTCTTCTCTCTCGTCAGTGGAGTCAGTAGTTCAGACAGTTGGAGGGGGACCAGTCCCTCTACTCTTCTCTCTAGTCAGTGGATTCAGAGAGCAGTAGTTCAGTCAGTTGGAGGGGGACCAGTCCCTCTACTCTTCTCTCTAGTCAGTGGAGTCAGAGAGCTGTAGTTCAGCCAGTTGGAGGGGGACCAGTCCCTCTACTCTTTTCTCTAGTCAGTGGAGTCAGAGAGCAGTAGTTCAGACAGTTGGAGGGGGACCAGTCCCTTTAC
This sequence comes from Oncorhynchus gorbuscha, assembly GCF_021184085.1. NCBI lineage: Eukaryota > Metazoa > Chordata > Actinopteri > Salmoniformes > Salmonidae > Oncorhynchus > Oncorhynchus gorbuscha. Next base: position 15,936,840 of record NC_060177.1, on the reverse strand, counting down.
TCTTCTCTGTAGTCAGTGGAGTCAGAGAGCAGTAGTTCAGCCAGGTGGAGGGGGACCAGCCCCCCTACTCTTCTCTCTCGTCAGTGGAGTCAGTAGTTCAGACAGTTGGAGGGGGACCAGTCCCTCTACTCTTCTCTCTAGTCAGTGGAGTCAGAGAGCAGTAGTTCAGACAGTTGGAGGGGGACCAGTCCCTCTACTCTTCTCTCTAGTCAGTGGATTCAGAGAGCAGTAGTTCAGTCAGTTGGAGGGGGACCAGTCCCTCTACTCTTCTCTCTCGTCAGTGGAGTCAGTAGTTCAGCCAGTTGGAGGGGGACCAGTCCCTCTACTCTTCTCTCTAGTCAGTGGAGTCAGAGAGCAGTAGTTCAGACAGTTGGAGGGGGACCAGTCCCTCTACTCTTCTCTCTAGTCAGTGGAGTCAGAGAGCTGTAGTTCAGACAGTTGGAGGGGGACCAGTCCCTCTACTCTGCTCTCTAGTCAGTGGAGTCAGAGAGCAGTAGTTCAGCCAGTTGGAGGGGGACCAGTCCCTCTACTCTTCTCTGTAGTCAGTGGAGTCAGAGAGCAGTAGTTCAGCCAGGTGGAGGGGGACCAGCCCCCCTACTCTTCTCTCTCGTCAGTGGAGTCAGTAGTTCAGACAGTTGGAGGGGGACCAGTCCCTCTACTCTTCTCTAGTCAGTGGATTCAGAGAGCAGTAGTTCAGTCAGTTGGAGGGGGACCAGTCCCTCTACTCTTCTCTCTAGTCAGTGGAGTCAGAGAGCTGTAGTTCAGCCAGTTGGAGGGGGACCAGTCCCTCTACTCTTCTCTCTAGTCAGTGGATTCAGAGAGCTGTAGTTCAGACAGTTGGAGGGGACCAGTCCCTCTACTCTTCTCTCTAGTCAGTGGAGTCAGAGAGCTGTAGTTCAGCCAGTTGGAGGGGGACCAGTCCCTCTACTCTTCTCTCTAGTCAGTTGATTCAGAGAGCAGTAGTTCAGTCAGTTGGAGGGGGACCAGTCCCTCTACTCTTCTCTCTAGTCAGTGGAGTCAGAGAGCAGTAGTTCAGCCAGTTGGAGGGGGACCAGTCCCTCTACTCTTCTCTCTAGTCAGTGGATTCAGAGAGCAGTAGTTCAGTCAGTTGGAGGGGGACCAGTCCCTCTACTCTTCTCTCTAGTCAGTGGAGTCAGAGAGCAGTAGTTTAGCCAGTTGGAGGGGGACCAGTCCCTCTACTCTTCTCTATAGTCAGTGGAGTCAGAGACCAGTAGTTCAGCCAGTTGGAGGGGGACCAGTCCCTCTACTCTTCTCTCTAGTCAGTGGAGTCAGAGAGCTGTAGTTCAGACAGTTGGAGGGGGACCAGTCCCTCTACTCTTCTGTCTAGTCAGTGGAGTCAGAGAGCTGTAGTTCAGACAGTTGGAGGGGGACCAGTCCCTCTACTCTTCTCTCTAGTCAGTGGAGTCAGAGAGCTGTAGTTCAGACAGTTGGAGGGGGACCAGTCCATCTACTCTTCTCTCTAGTCAGTGGAGTCAGAGAGCAGTAGTTCAGCCAGTTGGAGGGGGACCAGTCCCTCTACTCTTTTCTCTAGTCAGTGGAGTCAGAGAGCAGTAGTTCAGACAGTTGGAGGGGGACCAGTCCCTCTACTCTTCTCTGTAGTCAGTGGAGTCAGAGAGCAGTAGTTCAGCCAGGTGGAGGGGGACCAGCCCCCCTACTCTTCTCTCTCGTCAGTGGAGTCAGTAGTTCAGACAGTTGGAGGGGGACCAGTCCCTCTACTCTTCTCTCTAGTCAGTGGAGTCAGAGAGCAGTAGTTCAGACAGTTGGAGGGGGACCAGTCCCTCTACTCTTCTCTCTAGTCAGTGGATTCAGAGAGCAGTAGTTCAGTCAGTTGGAGGGGGACCAGTCCCTCTACTCTTCTCTCTCGTCAGTGGAGTCAGTAGTTCAGCCAGTTGGAGGGGGACCAGTCCCTCTACTCTTCTCTCTAGTCAGTGGAGTCAGAGAGCAGTAGTTCAGACAGTTGGAGGGGGACCAGTCCCTCTACTCTTCTCTCTAGTCAGTGGAGTCAGAGAGCAGTAGTTCAGACAGTTGGAGGGGGACCAGTCCCTCTACTCTTCTCTCTAGTCAGTGGAGTCAGAGAGCTGTAGTTCAGACAGTTGGAGGGGGACCAGTCCCTCTACTCTTCTCTGTAGTCAGTGGAGTCAGAGAGCAGTAGTTCAGCCAGGTGGAGGGGGACCAGCCCCCCTACTCTTCTCTCTCGTCAGTGGAGTCAGTAGTTCAGACAGTTGGAGGGGGACCAGTCCCTCTACTCTTCTCTCTAGTCAGTGGATTCAGAGAGCAGTAGTTCAGTCAGTTGGAGGGGACCAGTCCCTCTACTCTTCTCTCTAGTCAGTGGAGTCAGAGAGCTGTAGTTCAGCCAGTTGGAGGGGGATCAGTCCCTCTACTCTTCTCTCTAGTCAGTGGATTCAGAGAGCAGTAGTTCAGTCAGTTGGAGGGGGACCAGTCCCTCTACTCTTCTCTCTAGTCAGTGGAGTCAGAGAGCAGTAGTTCAGCCAGTTGGAGGGGGACCAGTCCCTCTACTCTTCTCTCTAGTCAGTGGATTCAGAGAGCAGTAGTTCAGTCAGTTGGAGGGGGACCAGTCCCTCTACTCTTCTCTCTAGTCAGTGGAGTCAGAGACCAGTAGTTCAGCCAGTTGGAGGGGGACCAGTCCCTCTACTCTTCTCTCTAGTCAGTGGAGTCAGAGAGCTGTAGTTTAGACAGTTGGAGGGGGACCAGTCCCTCTACTCTTCTCTCTAGTCAGTGGAGTCAGAGAGCTGTAGTTCAGACAGTTGGAGGGGGACCAGTCCATCTACTCTTCTCTCTAGTCAGTGGAGTCAGAGAGCAGTAGTTCAGCCAGTTGGAGGGGGACCAGTCCCTCTACTCTTTTCTCTAGTCAGTGGAGTCAGAGAGCAGTAGTTCAGACAGTTGGAGGGGGACCAGTCCCTCTACTCTTCTCTGTAGTCAGTGGAGTCAGAGAGCAGTAGTTCAGCCAGGTGGAGGGGGACCAGCCCCCCTACTCTTCTCTCTCGTCAGTGGAGTCAGTAGTTCAGACAGTTGGAGGGGGACCAGTCCCTCTACTCTTCTCTCTAGTCAGTGGAGTCAGAGAGCAGTAGTTCAGACAGTTGGAGGGGGACCAGTCCCTCTACTCTTCTCTCTAGTCAGTGGATTCAGAGAGCAGTAGTTCAGTCAGTTGGAGGGGGACCAGTCCCTCTACTCTTCTCTCTCGTCAGTGGAGTCAGTAGTTCAGCCAGTTGGAGGGGGACCAGTCCCTCTACTCTTCTCTCTAGTCAGTGGAGTCAGAGAGCAGTAGTTCAGACAGTTGGAGGGGGACCAGTCCCTCTACTCTTCTCTCTAGTCAGTGGAGTCAGAGAGCAGTAGTTCAGACAGTTGGAGGGGGACCAGTCCCTCTACTCTTCTCTCTAGTCAGTGGAGTCAGAGAGCTGTAGTTCAGTTCGAGGGGGACCAGTCTAGTCAGTGGAGTCAGAGAGCAGTAGTTCAGCCAGTTGGAGGGGGACCAGTCCCTCTACTCTTCTCTGTAGTCAGTGGAGTCAGAGAGCAGTAGTTCAGCCAGGTGGAGGGGGACCAGCCCCCTACTCTTCTCTCTCGTCAGTGGAGTCAGTAGTTCAGACAGTTGGAGGGGGACCAGTCCTCTACTCTTTCTCTAGTCAGTGGATTCAGAGAGCAGTAGTTCAGTCAGTTGGAGGGGACCAGTCCCTCTACTCTTCTCTCTAGTCAGTGGAGTCAGAGAGCTGTAGTTCAGCCAGTTGGAGGGGGACCAGTCCCTCTACTCTTCTAGTCAGTGGATTCTAGTCAGTGGAGTCAGTGGAGTCAGAGAGCTGTAGTTCAGCCAGTTGGAGGGGGACCAGTCCCTCTACTCTTCTCTCTAGTCAGTGGATTCAGAGAGCAGTAGTTCAGTCAGTTGGAGGGGGACCAGTCCCTCTACTCTTCTCTCTAGTCAGTGGAGTCAGAGAGCAGTAGTTCAGCCAGTTGGAGGGGGACCAGTCCCTCTACTCTTCTCTCTAGTCAGTGGATTCAGAGAGCAGTAGTTCAGTCAGTTGGAGGGGGACCAGTCCCTCTACTCTTCTCTCTAGTCAGTGGAGTCAGAGAGCAGTAGTTTAGCCAGTTGGAGGGGGACCAGTCCCTCTACTCTTCTCTATAGTCAGTGGAGTCAGAGACCAGTAGTTCAGCCAGTTGGAGGGGGACCAGTCCTCTACTCTTCTCTCTAGTCAGTGGAGTCAGAGAGCTGTAGTTCAGACAGTTGGAGGGGGACCAGTCCCTCTACTCTTCTGTCTAGTCAGTGGAGTCAGAGAGCTGTAGTTCAGACAGTTGGAGGGGACCAGTCCCTCTACTCTTCTCTAGTCAGTGGAGTCAGAGAGCAGTAGTTCAGACAGTTGGAGGGGGACCAGTCCATCTACTCTTTCTCTAGTCAGTGGAGTCAGTAGTTCAGCCAGTTGGAGGGGGACCAGTCCCTCTACTCTTTCTCTAGTCAGTGGAGTCAGAGAGCAGTAGTTCAGACAGTTGGAGGGGGACCAGTCCCTCTACTCTTCTCTGTAGTCAGTGGAGTCAGAGAGCAGTAGTTCAGCCAGGTGGAGGGGGACCAGCCCCCTACTCTTCTCTCTCGTCAGTGGAGTCAGTAGTTCAGACAGTTGGAGGGGGACCAGTCCCTCTACTCTTCTCTCTAGTCAGTGGAGTCAGAGAGCAGTAGTTCAGACAGTTGGAGGGGGACCAGTCCCTCTACTCTTCTCTCTAGTCAGTGGATTCAGAGAGCAGTAGTTCAGAGTCCCTCTACTCTTCTCTCTCGTCAGTGGAGTCAGTAGTTCAGCCAGTTGGAGGGGGACCAGTCCCTCTACTCTTCTCTCTAGTCAGTGGAGTCAGAGAGCAGTAGTTCAGACAGTTGGAGGGGGACCAGTCCCTCTACTCTTCTCTCTAGTCAGTGGAGTCAGAGAGCAGTAGTTCAGACAGTTGGAGGGGGACCAGTCCCTCTACTCTTCTCTCTAGTCAGTGGAGTCAGAGAGCTGTAGTTCAGACAGTTGGAGGGGGACCAGTCCCTCTACTCTTCTCTGTAGTCAGTGGAGTCAGAGAGCAGTAGTTCAGCCAGGTGGAGGGGGACCAGCCCCCCTACTCTTCTCTCTCGTCAGTGGAGTCAGTAGTTCAGACAGTTGGAGGGGGACCAGTCCCTCTACTCTTCTCTCTAGTCAGTGGATTCAGAGAGCAGTAGTTCAGTCAGTTGGAGGGGACCAGTCCCTCTACTCTTCTCTCTAGTCAGTGGAGTCAGAGAGCTGTAGTTCAGCCAGTTGGAGGGGGATCAGTCCCTCTACTCTTCTCTCTAGTCAGTGGATTCAGAGAGCAGTAGTTCAGTCAGTTGGAGGGGGACCAGTCCCTCTACTCTTCTCTCTAGTCAGTGGAGTCAGAGAGCAGTAGTTCAGCCAGTTGGAGGGGGACCAGTCCCTCTACTCTTCTCTCTAGTCAGTGGATTCAGAGAGCAGTAGTTCAGTCAGTTGGAGGGGGACCAGTCCCTCTACTCTTCTCTCTAGTCAGTGGAGTCAGAGACCAGTAGTTCAGCCAGTTGGAGGGGACCAGTCCCTCTACTCTTCTCTCTAGTCAGTGGAGTCAGAGAGCTGTAGTTTAGACAGTTGGAGGGGGACCAGTCCCTCTACTCTTCTCTCTAGTCAGTGGAGTCAGAGAGCTGTAGTTCAGACAGTTGGAGGGGGACCAGTCCATCTACTCTTCTCTCTAGTCAGTGGAGTCAGAGAGCAGTAGTTCAGCCAGTTGGAGGGGGACCAGTCCCTCTACTCTTTTCTCTAGTCAGTGGAGTCAGAGAGCAGTAGTTCAGACAGTTGGAGGGGGACCAGTCCCTCTACTCTTCTCTGTAGTCAGTGGAGTCAGAGAGCAGTAGTTCAGCCAGGTGGAGGGGGACCAGCCCCCTACTCTTCTCTCTCGTCAGTGGAGTCAGTAGTTCAGACAGTTGGAGGGGGACCAGTCCCTCTACTCTTCTCTCTAGTCAGTGGAGTCAGAGAGCAGTAGTTCAGACAGTTGGAGGGGGACCAGTCCCTCTACTCTTCTCTCTAGTCAGTGGATTCAGAGAGCAGTAGTTCAGTCAGTTGGAGGGGGACCAGTCCCTCTACTCTTCTCTCTCGTCAGTGGAGTCAGTAGTTCAGCCAGTTGGAGGGGGACCAGTCCCTCTACTCTTCTCTCTAGTCAGTGGAGTCAGAGAGCAGTAGTTCAGACAGTTGGAGGGGGACCAGTCCCTCTACTCTTCTCTCTAGTCAGTGGAGTCAGAGAGCAGTAGTTCAGACAGTTGGAGGGGGACCAGTCCCTCTACTCTTCTCTCTAGTCAGTGGAGTCAGAGAGCTGTAGTTCAGACAGTTGGAGGGGGACCAGTCCCTCTACTCTTCTCTGTAGTCAGTGGAGTCAGAGAGCAGTAGTTCAGCCAGGTGGAGGGGGACCAGCCCCTACTCTTCTCTCTCGTAGTGGAGTCAGTAGTTCAGACAGTTGGAGGGGGACCAGTCCCTCTACTCTTCTCTCTAGTCAGTGGATTCAGAGAGCAGTAGTTCAGTCAGTTGGAGGGGACCAGTCCCTCTACTCTTCTCTCTAGTCAGTGGAGTCAGAGAGCTGTAGTTCAGCCAGTTGGAGGGGGATCAGTCCCTCTACTCTTCTCTCTAGTCAGTGGATTCAGAGAGCAGTAGTTCAGTCAGTTGGAGGGGGACCAGTCCCTCTACTCTTCTCTCTAGTCAGTGGAGTCAGAGAGCAGTAGTTCAGCCAGTTGGAGGGGGACCAGTCCCTCTACTCTTCTCTCTAGTCAGTGGATTCAGAGAGCAGTAGTTCAGTCAGTTGGAGGGGGACCAGTCCCTCTACTCTTCTCTCTAGTCAGTGGAGTCAGAGAGCAGTAGTTTAGCCAGTTGGAGGGGGACCAGTCCCTCTACTCTTCTCTATAGTCAGTGGAGTCAGAGACCAGTAGTTCAGCCAGTTGGAGGGGGACCAGTCCCTCTACTCTTCTCTCTAGTCAGTGGAGTCAGAGAGCTGTAGTTCAGACAGTTGGAGGGGGACCAGTCCCTCTACTCTTCTCTCTAGTCAGTGGAGTCAGAGAGCAGTAGTTCAGACAGTTGGAGGGGGACCAGTCCCTCTACTCTTCTCTGTAGTCAGTGGAGTCAGAGAGCAGTAGTTCAGCCAGGTGGAGGGGGACCAGCCCCCCTACTCTTCTCTCTCGTCAGTGGAGTCAGTAGTTCAGCCAGTTGGAGGGGGACCAGTCCCTCTACTCTTCTCTCTAGTCAGTGGAGTCAGAGAGCAGTAGTTCAGACAGTTGGAGGGGGACCAGTCCCTCTACTCTTCTCTCTAGTCAGTGGATTCAGAGAGCTGTAGTTCAGACAGTTGGAGGGGACCAGTCCCTCTACTCTTCTCTATAGTCAGTGGAGTCAGAGACCAGTAGTTCAGCCAGTTGGAGGGGGACCAGTCCCTCTACTCTTCTCTCTAGTCAGTGGAGTCAGAGAGCTGTAGTTCAGACAGTTGGAGGGGGACCAGTCCCTCTACTCTTCTGTCTAGTCAGTGGAGTCAGAGAGCTGTAGTTCAGACAGTTGGAGGGGGACCAGTCCCTCTACTCTTCTCTCTAGTCAGTGGAGTCAGAGAGCTGTAGTTCAGACAGTTGGAGGGGGACCAGTCCATCTACTCTTCTCTCTTGTCAGTGGAGTCAGAGAGCAGTAGTTCAGCCAGTTGGAGGGGGACCAGTCCCTCTACTCTTTTCTCTAGTCAGTGGAGTCAGAGAGCAGTAGTTCAGACAGTTGGAGGGGGACCAGTCCCTCTACTCTTCTCTGTAGTCAGTGGAGTCAGAGAGCAGTAGTTCAGCCAGGTGGAGGGGGACCAGCCCCCCTACTCTTCTCTCTCGTCAGTGGAGTCAGTAGTTCAGACAGTTGGAGGGGGACCAGTCCCTCTACTCTTCTCTCTAGTCAGTGGAGTCAGAGAGCAGTAGTTCAGACAGTTGGAGGGGGACCAGTCCCTCTACTCTTCTCTCTAGTCAGTGGATTCAGAGAGCAGTAGTTCAGTCAGTTGGAGGGGGACCAGTCCCTCTACTCTTCTCTCTCGTCAGTGGAGTCAGTAGTTCAGCCAGTTGGAGGGGGACCAGTCCCTCTACTCTTCTCTCTAGTCAGTGGAGTCAGAGAGCAGTAGTTCAGACAGTTGGAGGGGGACCAGTCCCTCTACTCTTCTCTCTAGTCAGTGGAGTCAGAGAGCAGTAGTTCAGACAGTTGGAGGGGGACCAGTCCCTCTACTCTTCTCTCTAGTCAGTGGAGTCAGAGAGCTGTAGTTCAGACAGTTGGAGGGGGACCAGTCCCTCTACTCTTCTCTGTAGTCAGTGGAGTCAGAGAGCAGTAGTTCAGCCAGGTGGAGGGGGACCAGCCCCTACTCTTCTCTCTCGTCAGTGGAGTCAGTAGTTCAGACAGTTGGAGGGGGACCAGTCCCTCTACTCTTCTCTCTAGTCAGTGGATTCAGAGAGCAGTAGTTCAGTCAGTTGGAGGGGACCAGTCCCTCTACTCTTCTCTCTAGTCAGTGGAGTCAGAGAGCTGTAGTTCAGCCAGTTGGAGGGGGATCAGTCCCTCTACTCTTCTCTCTAGTCAGTGGATTCAGAGAGCAGTAGTTCAGTCAGTTGGAGGGGGACCAGTCCCTCTACTCTTCTCTCTAGTCAGTGGAGTCAGAGAGCAGTAGTTCAGCCAGTTGGAGGGGGACCAGTCCCTCTACTCTTCTCTCTAGTCAGTGGATTCAGAGAGCAGTAGTTCAGTCAGTTGGAGGGGGACCAGTCCCTCTACTCTTCTCTCTAGTCAGTGGAGTCAGAGACCAGTAGTTCAGCCAGTTGGAGGGGGACCAGTCCCTCTACTCTTCTCTCTAGTCAGTGGAGTCAGAGAGCTGTAGTTTAGACAGTTGGAGGGGGACCAGTCCCTCTACTCTTCTCTCTAGTCAGTGGAGTCAGAGAGCTGTAGTTCAGACAGTTGGAGGGGGACCAGTCCATCTACTCTTCTCTCTAGTCAGTGGAGTCAGAGAGCAGTAGTTCAGCCAGTTGGGGGGACCAGTCCCTCTACTCTTTTCTCTAGTCAGTGGAGTCAGAGAGCAGTAGTTCAGACAGTTGGAGGGGGACCAGTCCCTCTACTCTTCTCTGTAGTCAGTGGAGTCAGAGAGCAGTAGTTCAGCCAGGTGGAGGGGGACCAGCCCCCTACTCTTCTCTCTCGTCAGTGGAGTCAGTAGTTCAGCCAGTTGGAGGGGGACCAGTCCCTCTACTCTTCTCTCTAGTCAGTGGAGTCAGAGAGCAGTAGTTCAGACAGTTGGAGGGGGACCAGTCCCTCTACTCTTCTCTCTAGTCAGTGGATTCAGAGAGCAGTAGTTCAGTCAGTTGGAGGGGGACCAGTCCCTCTACTCTTCTCTCTCGTCAGTGGAGTCAGTAGTTCAGCCAGTTGGAGGGGGACCAGTCCCTCTACTCTTCTCTCTAGTCAGTGGAGTCAGAGAGCAGTAGTTCAGACAGTTGGAGGGGGACCAGTCCTCTACTCTTCTCTCTAGTCAGTGGAGTCAGAGAGCAGTAGTTCAGACAGTTGGAGGGGGACCAGTCCCTCTACTCTTCTCTCTAGTCAGTGGAGTCAGAGAGCTGTAGTTCAGACAGTTGGAGGGGGACCAGTCCCTCTACTCTTCTCTGTAGTCAGTGGAGTCAGAGAGCAGTAGTTCAGCCAGGTGGAGGGGGACCAGCCCCCTACTCTCTCTCTCGTTAGTGGAGTCAGTAGTTCAGACAGTTGGAGGGGGACCAGTCCCTCTACTCTTCTCTCTAGTCAGTGGATTCAGAGAGCAGTAGTTCAGTCAGTTGGAGGGGACCAGTCCCTCTACTCTTCTCTCTAGTCAGTGGAGTCAGAGAGCTGTAGTTCAGCCAGTTGGGGGGGAGTGGATTCAGAGAGCAGTAGTTCAGTCAGTCCCTCTAGTTCAGCCTCTTCTCTCTAGTCAGTGGATTCAGAGAGCAGTAGTTCAGTCAGTTGGAGGGGGACCAGTCCCTCTACTCTTCTCTCTAGTCAGTGGAGTCAGAGAGCAGTAGTTCAGCCAGTTGGAGGGGGACCAGTCCCTCTACTCTTCTCTCTAGTCAGTGGAGTCAGAGAGCAGTAGTTCAGCCAGTTGGAGGGGGACCAGTCCCTCTACTCTTCTCTCTAGTCAGTGGAGTCAGAGAGCAGTAGTTCAGACAGTTGGAGGGGGACCAGTCCCTCTACTCTTCTCTCTAGTCAGTGGAGTCAGAGAGCAGTAGTTCAGCCAGTTGGAGGGGGACCAGTCCCTCTACTCTTCTCTCTAGTCAGTGGAGTCAGAGAGCTGTAGTTCAGCCAGTTGGAGGGGGACCAGTCCCTCTACTCTTCTTCTCTCTAGTCAGTGGAGTCAGAGAGCAGTAGTTCAGTCCCTCTACTCTTCTCTCTAGTCAGTGGAGTCAGAGAGCAGTTTGGAGGGGGACCAGTCCCTCTACTCTTCTCTCTAGTCAGTGGAGTCAGAGAGCAGTAGTTCAGACAGTTGGAGGGGGACCAGTCCCTCTACTCTTCTCTCTAGTCAGTGGAGTCAGAGAGCTGTAGTTCAGACAGTTGGAGGGGGACCAGTCCCTCTACTCTTCTCTGTAGTCAGTGGAGTCAGAGAGCAGTAGTTCAGCCAGGTGGAGGGGGACCAGCCCCCCTACTCTTCTCTCTCGTCAGTGGAGTCAGTAGTTCAGACAGTTGGAGGGGGACCAGTCCCTCTACTCTTCTCTCTAGTCAGTGGATTCAGAGAGCAGTAGTTCAGTCAGTTGGAGGGGACCAGTCCCTCTACTCTTCTCTCTAGTCAGTGGAGTCAGAGAGCTGTAGTTCAGCCAGTTGGAGGGGGATCAGTCCCTCTACTCTTCTCTCTAGTCAGTGGATTCAGAGAGCAGTAGTTCAGTCAGTTGGAGGGGGACCAGTCCCTCTACTCTTCTCTCTAGTCAGTGGAGTCAGAGAGCAGTAGTTCAGCCAGTTGGAGGGGGACCAGTCCCTCTACTCTTCTCTCTAGTCAGTGGATTCAGAGAGCAGTAGTTCAGTCAGTTGGAGGGGGACCAGTCCCTCTACTCTTCTCTCTAGTCAGTGGAGTCAGAGAGCAGTAGTTTAGCCAGTTGGAGGGGGACCAGTCCCTCTACTCTTCTCTATAGTCAGTGGAGTCAGAGAGCTGTAGTTCAGACAGTTGGAGGGGGACCAGTCCCTCTACTCTTCTCTCTCGTCAGTGGAGTCAGTAGTTCAGCCAGTTGGAGGGGGACCAGTCCCTCTACTCTTCTCTCTAGTCAGTGGAGTCAGAGAGCAGTAGTTCAGACAGTTGGAGGGGGCCCAGTCCCTCTACTCTTCTCTCTAGTCAGTGGAGTCAGAGAGCAGTAGTTCAGACAGTTGGAGGGGGACCAGTCCCTCTACTCTTATCTCTAGTCAGTGGAGTCAGAGAGCAGTAGTTCAGCCAGTTGGAGGGGGACCAGTCCCTCTTCTCTTCTCTCTAGTCAGTGGAGTCAGAGAGCAGTAGTTCAGACAGTTGGAGGGGGACCAGTCCCTCTACTCTTCTCTCTAGTCAGTGGAGTCAGAGAGCAGTAGTTCAGACAGTTGGAGGGGGACCAGTCCCTCTACTCTTCTCTATAGTCAGTGGAGTCAGAGAGCAGTAGTTCAGCCAGTTGGAGGGGGACCAGTCCCTCTTCTCTTCTCTCTAGTCAGTGGAGTCAGAGAGCAGTAGTTCAGCCAGGTGGAGGGGGACCAGCCCCCCTACTCTTCTCTCTTGTCTGTGGAGTCAGTAGTTCAGACAGTTGGAGGGGGACCAGTCCCTCTACTCTTCTCTCTAGTAAGTGGATTCAGAGAGCAGTAGTCCAGCCAGTTGGAGAGGGACCAGTCCCGCTACTCTTCTCTCTAGTCAGTGGAGTCAGAGAGCAGTAGTTCAGCCAGTTGGTGGGGAACCAATCCCTCTACTCTTCTCTCTAGTCAGTGGAGTCAGAGAGCAGTAGTTCAGACATTTGGAGGGGGACCAGTCCCTCTACTCTTCTCTCTAGTCAGTGGAGTCAGTCGTTCAGACAGTTTGAGGGGGATCAATCCCTCTACTCTTCTCTAGTCAGTGGAGTCAGAGAGCAGTAGTTCAGCCAGTTGGAGGATGACCAGTCCCTCTACTCTTCTCTCTAGTCAGTGGAGTCAGAGAGCAGTAGTTCAGCGAGTTGGAGGGGGACCAGTCCCTCTACTCTTCTCTCTAGTCAGTGGAGTCAGAGAGCAGTAGTTCAGCCAGTTGGAGGGGGACCAGTCCCTCTACTCTTCTCTCTAGTCAGTGGAGTCAGAGAGCAGTAGTTCAGCCAGTTAGAGGGGGACCAGCCCCCCTACTCTTCTCTCTAGTCAGTGGAGTCAGTCGTTCAGACAGTTTGAGGGGGATCAATCCCTCTACTCTTCTCTAGTCAGTGGAGTCAGAGAGCAGTAGTTCAGCCAGTTGGAGGATGATCAGTCCCTCTACTCTTCTCTAGTCAGTGGAGTCAGAGAGCAGTAGTTCAGCCAGTTGGAGGGGGACCAGTCCCTCTACTCTTCTCTCTAGTCAGTGGAGTCAGAGAGCAGTTGTTCAGCCAGTTGGAGGGGGACCAGTCCCTCTACTCTTCTCTCTAGTCAGTGGAGTCAGAGAGCAGTAGTTCAGCCAGTTGGTGGGGAACCAATCCCTCTACTCTTCTCTCTAGTCAGTGGAGTCAGAGAGCAGTAGTTCAGACATTTGGAGGGGGACCAGTCCCTCTACTCTTCTCTCTAGTCAGTGGAGTCAGTCGTTCAGACATTTTGAGGGGGATCAAACCCTCTACTCTTCTCTAGTCAGTGGAGTCAGAGAGCAGTAGTTCAGCCAGTTGGAGGATGACCAGTCCCTCTACTCTTCTCTCTAGTCAGTGGAGTCAGAGAGCAGTAGTTCAGCGAGTTGGAGGGGGACCAGTCCCTCTACTCTTCTCTCTAGTCAGTGGAGTCAGAGAGCAGTAGTTCAGCCAGTTGGAGGGGGACCAGTCCCTCTACTCTTCTCTCTAGTCAGTGGAGTCAGAGAGCAGTAGTTCAGCCAGTTGGAGGGGGACCAGCCCCCCTACTCTTCTCTCTAGTCAGTGGAGTCAGTCGTTCAGACAGTTTGAGGGGGATCAATCCCTCTACTCTTCTCTAGTCAGTGGAGTCAGAGAGCAGTAGTTCAGCCAGTTGGAGGATGACCAGTCCCTCTACTCTTCTCTAGTCAGTGGAGTCAGAGAGCAGTAGTTCAGCCAGTTGGAGGGGGACCAGTCCCTCTACTCTTCTCTCTAGTCAGTGGAGTCAGAGAGCAGTTGTTCAGCCAGTTGGAGGGGGACCAGTCCCTCTACTCTTCTCTCTAGTCAGTGGAGTCAGAGAGCAGTAGTTCAGCCAGTTGGAGGGGGACCAGCCCCTCTACTCTTCTCTCTAGTCAGTGGAGTCAGAGAGCAGTAGTTCAGCCAGTTGGAGGGGGACCAGCTCTGGGCCAGTCTCTCCTGCTACACCTACTACTGCTGCAGTCTGGAGTGATTCTGTTTGAAACTGACACTTGCACGCGATCCACACAAACACAAACACATTTGCATGTCATACACAAACTCAAAAAATGTAGTACAATTTCAGCCATTAAATCAGTCATCATGATCAGTCATTAAATTACTATTTTGTTTTGATGAAAAACACAAAACTCAGAATATAATCTTAATTCTGATGCCAGATATGAAACTGAGTTAACCTAAAGATATAATTTTACAGCTACATTAAAAATGTTTACTATTCAGGAACAAGAGCTCCTAAATATTCCCTTGAGTTATTGTCCCTACGTGTTACAGAACATATTGCACTGTATGTAAAAAAATGAACAAACATGGTCTTTGTGTCAGCCATAGGAGGAGACGGTTTTGTTTTATCGTCTGTGCTTTATTACAGCTTGCCATCTGCACAGAGGTATGTTAATAGCTCGCTGTGACTATTTACACATATGAAAAAGCCTATCCATCTGCTGCGTTGTTGTCGTCGGTCCCACGTGGATCCATCCCACCTTTTATACCAAACAACTGCTGTTTATGTCACAGGGTGACAGAGAGAGTGAAAGACTAGGTGACACCTGCACCTTACATCCTAGTTAGTGTTGTATTGTGCCGTACATATGCACCTTACATCCTGGTTAGTGTTGTATTGTACTGTACATAGGCACCTTACATCCTGGTTAGTGTTGTAATGTACTGTACATAGGCACCTTACATCCTGGTTAGTGTTGTATTGTACTGTACATAGGCACCTTACATCCTGGTTAGTGTTGTATTGTACTGTACATAGGCACCTTACATCCTGGTTAGTGTTGTATTGTACTGTACATAGGCACCTTACATCCTGGTTAGTGTTGTATTGTAGTGTACATAGGCACCTTACATCCTGGTTAGTGTTGTATTGTACTGTACATAGGCACCTTACATCCTGGTTAGTGTTGTATTGTGCCGTACATATGCACCTTACATCCTAGTTAGTGTTGTATTGTGCCGTACATATGCACCTTACATCCTGGTTAGTGGTGTATTGTACTGTACATATGCACCTTACATCCTGGTTAGTGTTGTATTGTACTGTACATATGCACCTTACATCCTAGTTAGTGTTGTATTGTGCCGTACATATGCACCTTACATCCTAGTTAGTGTTGTATTGTGCCGTACATATGCACCTTACATCCTGGTTAGTGTTGTATTGTGCCGTACATATGCACCTTACATCCTGGTTAGTGTTGTATTGTGCTGTACATATGCACCTTACATCCTAGTTAGTGTTGTATTGTGCCGTACATATGCACCTTACATCCTGGTTAGTGTTGTATTGTACTGTACATATGCACCTTACATCCTGGTTAGTGTTGTTTTGTACTGTACATATGCACCTTACATCCCGGTTAGTGTTGTATTGTCCTCTACATATGCACCTTACATCCTGGTTAGTGTTGTATTGTGCCGTACATATGCACCTTACATCCTGGTTAGTGTTGTATTGTACCGTACATATGCACCTTACATCCTGGTTAGTGTTGTATTGTACCGTACATATGCACCTTACATCCTGGTTAGTGTTGTATTGTACCGTACATATGCACCTTACATCCTGGTTAGTGTTGTATTGTACCGTACATATGCACCTTACATCCTGGTTGGTGTTGTATTGTCCTGTACATATGCACCTTACATCCTGGTTAGTGTTGTATTGTACCGTACATATGCACCTTACATCCTGGTTAGTGTTGTATTGTACCGTACATATGCACCTTACATCCTGGTTAGTGTTGTATTGTACCGTACATATGCACCTTACATCCTGGTTAGTGTTGTATTGTACCGTACATATGCACCTTACATCCTAGTTAGTGTTGTATTGTGCCGTACATATGCACCTTACATCCTGGTTAGTGTTGTATTGTACCGTACATATGCACCTTACATCCTGGTTGGTGTTGTATTGTCCTGTACATATGCACCTTACATCCTGGTTAGTGTTGTATTGTACCGTACATATGCACCTTACATCCTGGTTAGTGTTGTATTGTACCGTACATATGCACCTTACATCCTAGTTAGTGTTGTATTGTACCGTACATATGCAACTTACATCCTGGTTAGTGTTGTATTGTACTGTACATATGCACCTTACATCCTGGTTAGTGTTGTATTGTGCCGTACATATGCACCTTACATCCTGGTTAGTGTTGTATTGTACTGTACATATGCACCTTACATCCTGGTTAGTGTTGTATTGTGCCGTACATATGCACCTTACATCCTAGTTCGTGTTGTATTGTGCCGTACATATGCACCTTACATCCTGGTTAGTGTTGTAATGTGCCATACATATGCACCTTACATCCTGATTAGTGTTGTATTGTACCGTACATATGCACCTTACATCCTGGTTAGTTTTGTTTTGTACTGTACATATGCACCTTACATCCTGGTTAGTTTTGTTTTGTACTGTACATATGCACCTTACATCCCGGTTAGTGTTGTTTTGTACCGTACATATGCACCTTACATCCTGGTTAGTGTTGTATTGTCCTGTACATATGCACCTTACATCCTGGTTAGTGTTGTATTGTACTGTACATATTCACCTTACGCACCTCATTCTCAACACAGCAGTCGGTTCAACTATGCAGTGCATTTGATATAGACCCAATGGGCGATAGAGGTTTTCCACTTTGTTTAATATTACTTTAGATTGTGTATTTGAATGTGTGAATAGAAAGCCAGGGTTTATTTTGTAATGGATCAAAAAGAGATATGGCATAGATCTGTGAGTCAAAACCTTGGACTCAGAACAAAAACAACATTTACTCAAACTCTGCAAGCAACTTCTCATTTAAACATTGATGAATGACTACACATTCCTCCACACCATGGTCTATGTGCATTACCATTCAGATACAGTACATTCAGAGAGTATTTACAGAGTCGGGCCAATGCAGTTTCTGCATTATGATGCCTTTACATGACACTACAATATTTTTTTAACCTTTATTTAACTAGGCAAGTCAGTTAAGAACAAATTCTTATTTTCAATGACGTCCTAGGAACAGTAGGTTAACTGCCTGTTCAGGGGCAGAACGACAGATTTGTACCTTGTCAGCTCGGGGATTTGAACATGAAACCTTTCAGTTACTAGACCAACGCTCTAACCCCTAGGCAGGGTAGCCTAGGGGTTAGAGCGTTGGTCTAGTAACTCTATAGGTCTAGTAATCTAGTAATTCTAGTAATTCTAGTAATCTAGTAATTCTATAGCAGCCATGTTCCCTCCCCATGAACATTACATGGGGAATATTTCAACAATGCTTTGTAACTCAATGTCTAGAATTAGAACAATATACAACATTGTAAAAGTTGATCCAACTCTCTAAATATATGGCTCTGAGTACAGTACACTGCCCATAGTGTGGCAGAAGGAAGCATTATCCTCTGAGGGAGAATAACATGCTTAAACTCCAACAATAATAGGATGAAATGTGGTTATAGCTGTTATTCTCTACATAAAACTATTGCTGCTCAGGCATATTCATATCTATAAATTACTGGAGTATACAAGTACATATCTATGAATTACTAATAAATGTAAAACAAGGTGCTTCATATCAGAGGTGAAACTAGAGTAAATATTGATTACAGACATGGGATAATACATCAGACAGCAGTGTACTATAAGCCCTGTGTTTGGCTGCTGTATGTGAAGTCTAAATCAACCAGAGAGAGAATGTATGGGTCAGTCAACCATAGTAATAACCCTGCCAGACAGCAACAACAGCATTAACAACAACACAAGCATCAAACAGGAAGACTTAACCACGGTGTCAGCCTGGTAAACAGTAAACGGCCAGGCCAGAGACACATTGTAGCTGCATGTTCTACTCTGAGCTCTGCAGTGATTGGTCCAGGTCTAGCTCCAGACCAGGAAGGAATGCCCTGGTGCAGTGGAGGGCGGGTGGAAGGCAGTGTGCCAAATCCCCAGCCCAGGTACTGTATCTGTACAGCCATGTTGTGTCTGAGGTGAAGGAACATTGAAGCATTAATCCCCACCTGACACTAATACCTGATGTATGATTGACCTTAAAGCAGCAGAACACTAGACTCGCTACAGGACATGACAGTTAGAGCTAGTCTCAGTCAGTCTGGGCCATATGGCCAGGACATTAGCCCTTTACCCTCTACAGGGATAATCTCTCCGCTCTGGCATTGCTTTTTCTTCACAGATTTCTTCTGGCAATAATTACAAGACAGCATTACCGTATTGAGACAGATTTAGAAGGAGCCTTCGTCACAGGGATGCATGGGGGAGGGGCTTTGCTTTGCTGCAGGAAGTAAGGAAGAATAATCTACTGTAATCTAGGAAAAGTCGTGCCAGGCAAGGGAGGGAGGGCCATGATGGTATGATGGTATGAAAACCTTATGGTATTTCATTTGATTCACACATGAAAACATATGCCTGACCTAAATAAATGCTTAATGCTGCTGTAATACTAATATTAATATTACCATAATCACATTAAGAAATTAACATTGATAGTAGGCATATGGTAGTTTTAATTCAAATATTTAACTGTCTCTGTCCTGTAAACTGTATGCATGTATTGTAGATCATGTAACATAATTGTCAAAATAAGATTATTGACCACTTGTAGCAAGGTTATTCGTTAGAATGTTGTCTGTGAAGGTGTTTGGAAAAGGAGAATCTCACATGGGATACTCAGTGGGTCCATTGTCTGCCTGCTGTATATCTTTTAACAAGACCAAGAAACCCCAAACAAAGACTGGGAGAGTGTGTACAATCTCAGCCAGTGTGAACAGACTAGACTGAGAAATGACTAGTTCAGAGAGCATAGACGAAATAATCCAATCTGCCTGAGCCTCTCATGAGTTTCTCAGGGCAGGGCGACACAAACCAAACTGTGCCCTAACACAAAGCCAACTGACTGCTCTGCTCTCCAAGCTACTTCAACCTCCTTGATTTGCAACCGACCCCCAACACACACACTAAACTAAACCCTCTTCTCCAACAGCAGTGATAGTGGTGAAACCAACCCCACACTTCTCCTCTCCGCTCCTCTGCTTGGCTGGGCCCGGCTTGGTCACGTAATGAACAAATTCACTGCACATTACTCTGGACTTGATCTCTGGCAAAATAGTACTGGAACAAACAATTTGGTTTGTCAACACCTTTCTCTGGACTCCTCCATCAATGTCAGGGGTCCAAATCTAAACAGCAAAGTGCATTTGACTGCAGGACCCCAGGCTGATTAGACATCCCAGCTCAGCAGATTGTCTCAGACAGGACAGGCAGCTCTGATTGCTAACCCGGCCTGAAAATAGTCTGCGCTTCCCCGGGATTAGCATGAATATTTTGATATAAATCGATAAGCAATCTCCACTCCATAAGAAATGCCAGCAGCCTTCATTTGGCTGATCAAAGGTACATCAGCAGGCGGGCGACAGCTAGCTATTGTTTTCAGGCAGGGGCTGTGGGAAGGTGTGTGAGGGGGGATTCCATAGGAGGGATGGAGATAGATCCATGGCTCCACGGCTCTGGTTCTCTCCACTCCACCTAATCGTGGAAACAATCACTGCTTCACGGGATCCCATCTCACAGGGGTGGACTGACTCAAATGAGGGTGGCAGAGGGCCGAACCACAGGGGGAACGAGTTAATTTGTTAACCATTACTGCTGTGGCCTGACTGGCCTTGACGCAGGCTGCTGCGGTGGCCGCCGCTGACCCGGAAGTAAAGGGCCAGGTCAGTGTATCTAGCCTATCTGGTTATACCTTCTTTGGACTTAAACAGATTTGATTGGACTTGACACGGCTTTAACAGTGGGTCTGATTTGATCACATTCTGAATGGTAATAAGGCAAGGAGTCACACAAACCGTTATAAATCCTTTTCATTTTCAATGTCAGGCGCTCAAAGATATACTTCTGTTGTGCACATACTCCTACTACTAAATGTTTCCTCCTCGAGAGCAAAGACTTGGGAAGTCTGGGAAAAGAAGAAAAGCAGACACTGTAGTTCTGATACATTACATGAAATCACTTAGACAAGCTGTCTTCATCAGGGTTTCACAATATCTAGCAAACATCATTTTACTATTTCACATTTGACACCTTCATTTCCACCTTTTTAGTTCATTCATCTAACTGCAGGACTGACCACTCCCCTTCCTGCACACCCCTACCTCACCACCATCATGTCCCAGTCCCTATAAAAGGTTGCAGGTGTCATCCAAATGCTGAGCAGTTAACTAGCACGGAGTGAAGTGAGACCACACCATACACCACTGAACTAAACTAACTGTCTAACTGACTGACTGGGGGGGCTGCTACTATTAACGTTGGCCACATGGGACCAATGTTAACACACAGGGCTGTGGGAACCAGTGGAGGGAATAGTGGAGCAATTGTAAATTGCAGGTTTAATTCATTAGCAAGTGTCACTTTATTTCAGGGCAGGCCGAGCAGGGCGATTAAAAAGTGGTAATCAGGATTAATTAGGAGAATATATATGTGAGGATTAGCAGGCCTAACCGTTGCACTGCCTTGCATGCCTGCAGCTAACGCCCTCCCTCCCTATCTCCCTCTCTCCCTCCCTCTCTCCCCACCTCCTTCTTCCTCTCTCCCTCTCTCCCTCTCGCCCTCCCTCCCTCCTTACCTCCTTCTTCCTCTCTCCCTCTCTCCCTCGCTCCCTCCGTCCATCTCTCCCCACCTCCTTCTCTCTCTTTCTCCCTCTGTCCCTCCATACATCCTTCTCCCTCTCTCCCTCCCTACCTCCTTCTCCCTCTCTCCCTCCCTCTCTCCTTCCATACATCCTTCTCTCATCACATGTGCGACAGCTCTCCCATCCGTATCTCCCTCTCTCTCTGGCCCTCCCTCCCTCTTTTCCTGCTACAACTTGGCTCCTGAACTAGGCTTTTGGCAATAGGCAATAGCCCTAGACATGCCTCTGGGCTCTGGCCCTAAACTGACACGACTGGGACACATTGGGACTGCCTACACAGAATGGGCTCTGGCCCTAAACTGACACGACTGTGACACATTGGGACTGCCCACACAGAATAGAGCCAAGCTGACAATGCTGCTTAGTAGATGAACAGTTATACACAGACTTGAGGGAGACATAAGAGACACATGAGTATGCGGTTTAAGTTTTGGAGACATTACAAATTAGGTTACGATGATCTATTTACAGTGGTGGAGAGGGGGTCTTCATAAATGAGGAATTACATGCGCAGCACTTGTGTTTATAGGCAGAGAGTAATTGTTTTGCCCAATCCTATGTCATCACACATTTCAGTCAGGCCTTCTATGGTCTCTGATTTATTATTGAAATCTTCCAAACTGCCGGTTATCACTGTGTTTATATTATTACTTCAACATGTTTCAGTTAACATAACCTTGAAACACTCCAGTTCAAGTGCAGGGATGGGGTTGTTTTGCTTGCAGTGCAGAGCACAGCATTGAAGTTAGCAGATGACGCATTGCCTCGTTCCCTGGCAAAGACTCAGACCAAATCTTTCATCCTGCCCGTCTCTCCAGTGCGGTCGGGATGGCCTCTTAATGTTGGAGCTCAAATATAAATTCAACAGCTGGGCTTTATTTTCATTTTGCTTCAATGAGAAAATAATACAGCACTGGCAGCCTTCAATGTTTTTGGAAAATCTATAAACAAAAGATAAGATTATATCATTTTTGTGGGCAGAATTTATGGGCTCCTCTCAAAGCAAAAAAGGTGAAATATAGACAAGGCCACAGCATTAAAAATAGCCTTATGATGGTATACTTCAGATTGACAGACGTTTTGAGATGTAACAGCATTTCTACCAGTTATGAGTAAAAAGACAATGCGTAGCACGTTAGATTTACCACAGCTAAGAAAATATTTCTGTTTTATGAATGGTATATGAGAAACTTCTTCAATCACAGCAAGCAAAGACTATGCAGCACTCTGCCGAGTGGTTGAATAAAATGTGACTCAATAGCGTTTTCATCTGCATTTTACATTACCCTGTTGGTCCATTAGACAGATATTATGTGGTCGGTTTTTGTCAAGGAAATTACAAACAAGAAAATGTAGATAATAATGAGAACACGGGCAATACTTTTTACCCAAATGGCCAAGGTATAAAAAGAAAAGAGAGGAATATCCAGAGACCAGGAAGTATCCAGTAGATGCATACATCAGGGATACATTATAACCTGTTAAAATACTTCCTCCTCTCATCAGATACTTACAAACACAGTTCACTCCGTCGCCACTATCTAACGATTTCTGTGGATCTGAAAACAGGTTTGGGTGAAGCTGAGGACTTAAATAATAGCAGGAGTGGTATTGAACCTCTTCGGAGAAGATCAAATGCGGCTTTCATTAGTTTAGTATAGCGCCAGGGCTCATTGATGACTTGTCAGACAGTCTTTCCTTCAATACGCAGCGAGAGGCTCTAAAAATCCTCCTTTTACTGAGCCCTCTCGGCTGTAAATTCAACACAGTTCGATACTCCCTCTCCCCTACCTCTCCCTCTCCGATAGCTCCATTATTTCTTCCCATGGATTAACCCCATGCTGCTGATCAAAAGGAGAGCTTCCCTGTATGTCTGGTCAGGTCGAGTCCACTAGCTCCATTAGACACTCATAATGAACACTTCCACATTATTATTATGGAAAAATCTATTGTTTGTCCACAGGTACCATATTTAGTGGGACAGCATTGTCTTCTGGAGGATTAAGGAAATGCTTTAGGGGTTTTCACTGCTCTTCCGCGAGAAAGAAGAAGAGAAGGAGGGAATGAGGAAGGGAATGAGGAAGGGAGGAGGGGTGAGATTGTCTTACAAAAATCAAGGGCCTTGTGCACCTTTTGTGGGTAGAGACTGTTACCAATTAAGACAGCACGAGGAGCACAATATCACATTGTCACGCGATAAACAGATCTCTACTGCTTCCCACAGCAATACAAATTGCATCACTCCTTAAAGGGCTAATCAGTATCATTGTCCCAGTGCTCTACACTGGCCTGTGCAGCAGAATACAAACAAGTGGATTTGTATCTAGGACTAGCAAGATAACAATCATATTTATTTCTATGCACTTTATTGAAAAAGATGACCTGTTCATGACTACAATCCTTACTAATTCATGCTGCATTAACTTGTCTTTGTACTTGAAGTGTACTTACAGTAAATATGATATACACTCCTTGCCTAAAAGCCTTTACATAAAACTGTCATCAAAGAACATATTAACCCATCTTTGTTTACACGAGGCGAGTCACAGAGAAAAAGACAATTTGGCCGCAGCGGTCGTAAAGCACCCGGCTCGATCGTCTCCGTGGCATGCATACACACTGACACTGGGCAGACAGAATGCAGGCCCGGGGCTAAATCACTGGGGACAGGAGCATTTAAGAAGGAGTGTCACATTTCTATGTAATAAATAGCAGAGATTGATTTGACCTCCCAGCCAGGTCTTATACCAGCCAGTTTACTTATATTCAAGTTAAGAAAAATGGAAACTGCCTCTCTCTCTGGGGATCCATTGCAGGGAAATCAGATAGCCCCCATAGTGGTTTTAAAGGGATACAGTGGTCCACCAGCAGTGTCAATATGGGCCTACTCTGCTCTCAGCCCAGCCCAGCCCACACTCCTTCCACACCACAGTCAGAGGAACGGTGGGGGAATCAGAAAGAAAAGAGCCCAGCCACAAACATTTCCAGCTGTTACTATCTCAGGGTTGGATTCAGAGATGGGTCTGAGAGGGCAGGAGGGAAGGCTAGAGGGTTTCTGTTACTATCTCAGGGTTGGATTCAGAGATGGGTCTGAGAGGGCAGGAGGGAATGCTAGAGGGTTTCTGTTACTATCTCAGGGTTGGATTCAGAGATGGGTCTGAGAGGGCAGGAGGGAAGGTTAGAGGGTTTCTGTTACTATCTCAGGGTTGGATTCAGAGATGGGTCTGAGAGGGGAGGAGGGAAGGCTAGAGGGTTTCTGTTACTATCACAGGGTTGGATTCAGAGATGGGTCTGAGAGGGCAGGAGGGAAGGTTAGAGGGTTTCTGTTACTATCTCAGGGTTGGATTCAGAGATGGGTCTGAGAGGGCAGGAGGGAAGGCTAGAGGGTTTCTGTTACTATCTCAGGGTTGGATTCAGAGATGGGTCTGAGAGGGGAGGAGGGAAGGTTAGAGGGTTTCTGTTACTATCGCAGGGTTGGATTCAGAGATGGGTCTGAGAGGGCAGGAGGGAAGGTTAGAGGGTTTCTGTTACTATCTCAGGGTTGGATTCAGAGATGGGTCTGAGAGGGCAGGAGGGAAGGCTAGAGGGTTTCTGTTACTATCTCAGGGTTGGATTCAGAGATGGGTCTGAGAGGGCAGGAGGGAAGGTTAGAGGGTTTCTGTTACTATCTCAGGGTTGGATTCAGAGATGGGTCTGAGAGGGGAGGAGGGAAGGCTAGAGGGTTTCTGTTACTATCTCAGGGTTGGATTCAGAGATGGGTCTGAGAGGGGAGGAGGGAAGGCTAGAGGGTTTCTGTTACTATCTCAGGGTTGGATTCAGAGATGGGTCTGAGAGGGCAGGAGGGAAGGCTAGAGGGTTTCTGTTACTATCTCAGGGTTGGATTCAGAGATGGGTCTGAGAGGGCAGGAGGGAAGGTTAGAGGGTTTCTGTTACTATCTCAGGGTTGGATTCAGAGATGGGTCTGAGAGGGGAGGGGGGAAGGTTAGAGGGTTTCTGTTACTTATGGGCAAACATATCTGTTTCTGCATTTTTCAAGAACAGACACTCGCTCGCCTTACATTCCAAATGTTGCATTTTTTTTCCACTAACTTCACCATTTGAAAACGTAAATCTCTTTCATCTCTGTGAAAAGTAAAACTAAATCCCTGTACAAAGAAAACAAATCATAAATATTTTTGCATTGGTTCGGCAAAATATCAATAATCCTAATCATTTATACCATGGATAGACAACTACGTAAGTATATTACGATAGTATCGTATAGTAAGAGAACAGGAAACTAGCAGGTGTACAAAAGACTGAGAATCTGAGTGGCTCACTATACGGCACAGAGCGCTTGCCTCTTCTACCGCACAGCCCTGCAACCTGAAACAGGGGGTGGTGTTTCTGTGAGCATTAACAGTGACAGAGGGAGAGGAAATTGCCTGAGACACAGGGCAAAAATGTATGTAGAAGTCTGGCTTCCAGCTGCAAAACAGGGCTTAGAAACCCCTAGCCTGACATCTCAAACTAAATTCATCAGCTGCTCTGTCGTTCGCTACATACTTTAGTCTGAGACTGCCATTATTGAAGTTGTTTGTGGTGACGAGGCCACACAAGGGGCATTGTACAAAACAAAGTAATCAGCAATTGGATTGTCTCTAACCAATCGGAGTATCAAAGCCAATGACACATTTTCAAACTGCTGATTTACCCACGTGTGTTCTAGCTCTGCCTCAACCCATCAGTTTATGGACCAATCAGATGTCCCCGTACGTGTTCACATTCAGTGAAGGGCATTGTACAAAACAAAGTAATCAGCAATTGGATTGTCTCTAACCAATCGGAGTATCAAAGCCAATGACACATTTTCAAACTGCTGATTTACCCACGTGTGTTCTAGCTCTGCCTCAACCCATCAGTTTATGGACCAATCAGATGTCCCCGTACGTGTTCACATTCAGTGAAGGGTCGGTTTAGGTACTCAGATCCAGACTCATTAATCTAACGTTCGTGGGTGTGGCACAATGTTTGCCAGATCAAGGAGTGTGGGTAAGTAGGCAAAGAAACCACAATGGCATACTGTCTAATACATAAAAGGGCTCACTTCCAAACTGCATATCCTTTCCTAACCTGCTCCAGTTCCTGTCATACAATGAAGCAGGGTGACAATGACAAGGTTGGGTATCTAAGGTATAGAAGAGGCTCATCTCTCCATGAGAGAGGAAATGATACTCCTTCACACTAAACCCAGGGAATAAACAGAAGCTGGTCTCAGTGGACTACATGTGGTGCCCATAAACACACTACCTATTTACTGTCATTCTGTTTTCAAGCCACATGAATGATCACTGACTCAACACGCCATGACAGTGCCTTCAAATATGTCACTATACCAAACAACACAACAAAAAAATATGTAATTACACCAAATAGGAGCTACTCTTTGAAGATGATTCCATCTTTATGATGAAATGGTTCATGAGAATATTGTGAGGCTGTCGTGGCTGAGGCCTGAGCAGGCAGAACAGAAGTAAGCTGCAGTATGTGGAGAGGAAGTGCTGTTTAAGCATGAGGTTATTTTGGAGGACCACGATGGGGCCCGGTAATTCTTTATCAATAAACCCATAATCAATTCAAGAAGGGGGGATGGAACCTTTTAAACCCCCCCATTTAGGGAAATGAGTAGTGCAGAGCAGCACTGTCATTTATCCTCCTTCAAGGTTGTCAAGGTAGCACCTTCTGGACATAGAGTAGGTTGGCGGGGTCAGTGAAACACAAGCATTGGGTCAACAGAACTAGACACTGTCATTCTGAATGTGGATCTGTCCTCTGTGGGTCAATCTACATGCCATCTCTGTAATGCAATGATGACCTCTCAATAATACATGTATTTTGACACCTCTGGGTCCTTCTAGTTGCTTCCACTCACTGTTACTGAATAAAACATGTATGTTTGAAAATAGTATACATAGTGATTGTACTGCAGAAAGAAACTGTGAATGCAGTGAAAACAGTGGGGATGAATATTGACTACCTAGCCTGGTTCCTCTCTCCTCAGTCAGATAGTTGTAGTGGAGAGTGGAGAGAAACAGGCCGGTGATGAACGATGGCAGCAGAGTCAATGAAAAATCAGCTGGGAAGCACCAAGCTCTTAATGCTTCAGCCATATTGGTTGCTGACTGGAGCAAATAACATCAGCATAGCACTTATAGAGACCAATCATACATTTCAACCAACCAACAACACACACTCCCAGGCTACGGAGGAAGCGCAATAAATTCTTTAGCCTGATTAAACAGTAAATTCTGCATGCCTATCAGCCTCCCATTAAGCGTGGGGGCTGCTTTCAAAAACAACATGAATCAACGTGGAGATATGGCGCGAAATATCAGTCATCGATTGTAACTGCTTATGACAGTTTACACAGCTTCATATCTGCGGGGAACGAGCGCTGATCTATCAATTACGAGCAGACCTTGCAGCATGCTAATTGTGCATTTTCCCCTCTAATGCATTTCCAGTGTTATCACATAGGCTAATGAAACCAAACAGATCAATAAATATAAATTATACATGCAGAGATGTACTGCTGTGAACATAAAGCCTCTAATTAATTGCACTTGATTAATTTATATTCTTTAATTATCTCTCCGAGCTGCAGATGGCATAAATATCTGTACAATCTGCTTATTGCCATGTCAGTCATAAAACGGCAGACACAGTGAAACTATTAGCGCTGGACTAGCTTTGTCACTGGAAAACACACAGTATGCTGAATAAGAAGACTTACCTCTGAATAATTTAAGGTGAGAAAATGCAGGCAGGGGAAAGAATTGATCACTATTTCTACTTTCCTTGTTGTTGTAATATGGTGAGTGGTCTGTCTGATGACCTTCCACGCACAAAGCAAAATTACCACTGCACTTACAATGCCCATTTTTTAGGACCTTTCTGTAAACATGTGGAGTAAAACATTCAAACATCACTCTATATGTACATTCCTGCAAACCATATACAGCTCTGTAGGGGCAGAGCAAACATAAAATGAAAAAAATATGATATCGATATCTCATTTCTTGAACAATGCATTTACAAAGTAATTTCTGGCTGCAAGTACTTGTTTTTGCATCGTTACATCTAATATATTTTAAGAACACAACTTGCTATAGTTAGGTTGAACTCTACTAACCTCAGGCAACTTAATGTATTTTATTGTACATCTCAGTACACTGCAAGGTAAGGTTGAAATGGCTGTGAGGAAAGAGATGAGATGAGGAAAGAGGTGAGGTAAGAGGTGAGGTGAGGAAAGAGGTGAGGTAAGAGGTGAGGTGAGGAAAGAGATGAGGTAAGAGGTGAGGTAAGGAAAGAGATGAGGTAAGAGGTGAGGTGAGGAAAGAGGTGAGGTAAGAGGTGAGGTGAGGAAAGAGGTGAGGTGAGGTAAGAGGTGAGGTGAGGAAAGAGGTGAGGTGAGGAAAGAGATGAGACGAGGAAAGAGGTGAGGTAAGAGGTGAGGTGAGGAAAGAGGTGAGGTAAGAGGTGAGGTGAGGAAAGAGATGAGGTAAGAGGTGAGATGAGGTAAGAGGTGAGGAAAGAGGTGAGGTGAGGAAAGAGATGAGATGAGGAAAGAGGTGAGGTAAGAGGTGAGGTGAGGAAAGAGGTGAGGTAAGAGGTGAGGTGAGGTGAGGAAAGAGATGAGACGAGGAAAGAGGTGAGGTAAGAGGTCAGGTGAGGAAAGAGGTGAGACGAGGAAAGAGGTGAGGTAAGAGGTGAGGTGAGGAAAGAGGTGAGGTGAGGAAAGAGATGAGACGAGGAAAGAGGTGAGACGAGGAAAGAGGTGAGGTAAGAGGTGAGGTGAGGAAAGAGGTGAGGTAAGAGGTGAGGTAAGAGATGAGATGAGGAAAGAGGTGAGACAAGGAAAGAGGTGATGTAAGAGGTGAGGTGAGGAAAGAGGTGAGGTAAGAGGTGAGGTAAGAGGTGAGGTAAGAGATGAGACGAGGAAAGAGGTGAGGTAAGAGGTGAGGTGAGGAAAGAGTTGAGGTAAGAGGTGAGGTAAGAGGTAAGAGGTGAGGTAAGAGATGAGACGAGGAAAGAGGTGAGGTAAGAGGTGAGGTGAATAAAGAGATGAGACGAGGAAAGAGGTGAGGTGAGAGGTCAGGTGAGGAAAGAGGTCAGACGAGGAAAGAGGTGAGGTAAGAGGTGAGGTGAGGAAAAAGGTGAGGTGAGGAAAGAGGTGAGGTAAGAGGTGAGGTAAGAGGTGAGGTAAGGAAAGAGATGAGGTAAGAGGTGAGGTGAGGAAAGAGATGAGGTAAGAGGTGAGGTGAGGAAAGAGGTGAGGTGAGGAAAGAGGTGAGGTAAGAGGTGAGGTGAGGAAAGAGATGAGGTAAGAGGTGAGGTAAGGAAAGAGATGAGGTAAGAGGTGAGGTGAGGAAAGAGATGAGGTAAGAGGTGAGGTGAGGAAAGAGGTGAGGTGAGGTAAGAGGTGAGGTGAGGAAAGAGGTGAGGTGAGGAAAGAGATGAGACGAGGAAAGAGGTGAGGTAAGAGGTGAGGTGAGGAAAGAGGTGAGGTAAGAGGTGAGGTGAGGAAAGAGATGAGGTAAGAGGTGAGATGAGGTAAGAGGTGAGGAAAGAGGTGAGGTGAGGAAAGAGATGAGATGAGGAAAGAGGTGAGGTAAGAGGTGAGGTGAGGAAAGAGGTGAGGTAAGAGGTGAGGTGAGGAAAGAGATGAGACGAGGAAAGAGGTGAGGTAAGAGGTCAGGTGAGGAAAGAGGTGAGACGAGGAAAGAGGTGAGGTAAGAGGTGAGGTGAGGAAAGAGGTGAGGTGAGGAAAGAGATGAGACGAGGAAAGAGGTGAGACGAGGAAAGAGGTGAGGTAAGAGGTGAGGTGAGGAAAGAGGTGAGGTAAGAGGTGAGGTAAGAGATGAGATGAGGAAAGAGGTGAGACAAGGAAAGAGGTGATGTAAGAGGTGAGGTGAGGAAAGAGGTGAGGTAAGAGGTGAGGTAAGAGATGAGATGAGGAAAGAGGTGAGGTAAGAGGTGAGGTGAGGAAAGAGTTGAGGTAAGAGGTGAGGTAAGAGGTAAGAGGTGAGGTAAGAGATGAGACGAGGAAAGAGGTGAGGTAAGAGGTGAGGTGAATAAAGAGATGAGACGAGGAAAGAGGTGAGGTAAGAGGTCAGGTGAGGAAAGAGGTCAGACGAGGAAAGAGGTGAGGTAAGAGGTGAGGTGAGGAAAAAGGTGAGGTGAGGAAAGAGGTGAGGTAAGAGGTGAGATGAGGAAAGAAGTGAGGTAAGAGGTGAGGAAAGAGGTAAGAGGTGAGGTGAGGAAAGATGTGAGGTGGGGAAAGAGGAGGATACTGGGACTTCAGGGGTTTACATCTTGATGCTGCGGCTAATTAGGGTTTTAGTATAATCACCCCAACAGGGTGCTTGGCAGAATAATTACCACGAAGACATTACAGTGGAACATTATCGTGTCCAGGTACAGTAAATATGCCGAGAAACAAGGTGACGACTCTCTCTTCAGTCAGATCTTTACTAAATAAGGTGTTCTACACCCCACATGTGCCAAATCCAACTCTGGAAAATTACAGTGCCCATTTTGTAACAATTGTAGCAATCACTGATAAAAAGCTACTTTCAAAGTTTCAGGATGTAGTAATTGCACGTTGGATGAATGTTTGTAACTTGGAACAGATAATGTGTTCTGTCCAGCTGTTTCGATGTGATGACACAGTGCCCTAGGCATACAGTACTGTACACAACTGGGGAGTTCTGAACAATCAACATGTTATATAAGTGACTCAAACTGAACCAATTCAGCTGCCTGCCGTTTCACTCTACTTTATGAAGTAAGTAATATCTGGCATGGGGTTGTGTGTAGCAGCATTGTGTAGGCGACTCCAGACATATAGTTTAGACCGCATAAATGCCTCAGTGTCTATAAAAACACCTGAACCTTTTGGCGAGACTTCAAACATACCTTGTGCACTATGTTTACCCTTACAGACCCTTTCATGTTGCCAGATTCCTAAAAAAAATGATCCTTCCAGCGGTCTGTTAACTGAATGTGTGGTGTCTGAATCTGGTATGGAGTTGTTAAATGCGTACTGCTTTCAGATTATGCGCTGGCTAGACGGATGGCGTCCATGTTTAGAATGGAACACCATTCAGACTGGGCATGGCTCAGAGCGTTTAGCAGTGTCCAGTCTGAGGCCTCAAAGGGCAGGGCAGTTTATTGGGATCGGGAAAAGATATATGAAGATCAGGTAGAGAAACAGGGGACAGACAACACAGGTAGTGAGATGGACGTTTACCTGAATACCAAAGGATTGACATAGCCTACTGTACTGTATCTCCACAAAGCATTGGTAGATAAACAGCCATCACTCCTGCCTCTGTTCAGCTCTTCATTTTACACTAAAATCCACAAGAACTTGAATTGGGAATTCATTCCAGCTTCTAGCCAATAGCAGATAAATCATTCAAATCCTGAGTGAAATTTCCTGAAATATGTTTCTTTTTTCCTCCCTCGCCCTCCAGAGGCTGGTTTTTAATCATCCTGATATGATATAGTCACTTTCAAACAATAATGATCATGGGAGGAGCATCATTTGGGAGTATGTGATCAATCAGCCGCTCATTCAGATTTAATTCATGTAGATGCACACCTAATACTCATTACAAAGATGCAATTTCCAGCCAGTCAGCCCAGATTAATGGGATGCAATCTCTCTCCAGTGTTTCCTCCACACAGTGGCATGCCTTCAGAACGATAGATGGCTTTCATACAGACAACACTCAGTCCAAAAGACTCATTTATTCTGAGGACATGTTTATGACAAACTGCTTAGCTGACACCTTATTAATCGGAGATAGTTTAAAAACGATGGGGGGGACTATAGGAAAGTCAGAATGTAGTGGTTCGTTTTCACATTTCAAACTCTATTAGACCGACTTAAAACTGCAATGAACTGCAGTAAAACTGTAATGATGTGACAATTAACCATTCTACCGACACAAGTACCTTCAGATGCACTGTTGCTGTATAGAAAACAACATCTACAAATAATCAGTACATTTTGGGGACTAACGACATGACAAACTGGATTGCTGAGAGCTCCTCATTCATACCCATCCTGCCACCAGTATGGAGGAGACTGTAGCAGCATTCTCCTTATCTGACAGCTGAGGCACACATGTTGGGCTACATGTCTACTGTTGTGTGTGTGTGTGTGTGTGTGTGAGAGAGAGCCTGTGAGCCCTCCCTCCCCTGTTTTACAGGACTGGCTACAGTGTGTAATCACATGGACAGGCACACTTCTGCCTGTATGACTTTCGGTGCTTAGAGTTTCACATACCGATGGGCTGTATTCACATCTACCCTACTGACCCTATAACAAAGCAGAAGGCTTGTGTGTGCCGCGTCCCCTCCTCTCCAGCTGACTGACATGAGGGGATGTTGCCCACACTATTCACAGTGGGGGTACAGCTGACTGACATGAGGGGATGTTGCCCACAATATTCACAGTGGGGGTACAGCTGACTGACATGAAGGGGATGTTGCCCACACTATTCACAGTGGGGGTACAGCTGACTCACATGAGGGGATGTTGCCCACACTATTCACAGTGGGGGTACAGCTGACTGACATGAGGGGATGTTTCCCACACTATTCACAGTGGGGGTACAGCTGACTGACATGAGGGGATGTTGCCCAAACTATTCACAGTGGGGGTACAGCTGGGTGGCATCCTGACTATGTCAGTTTCAGTTAGAAGATTTAATTTAATTTCCTGTATACCTTTAACACATAGGTATATTTTTTATTAAACATTGTTATTTAAATTTAAAATATGAAATAGATATTTATTAATTCAAAGATGTATTATTTCAAGCATAAGTAATTATTTCATAGCATTACAATAATTTTATGTGTTAAATGTCAAATCCTGTCTTTCTTTCCAAATCACTGCAAGGGAAACATAAGGCTTACAGAAACATTTAAAACAAGTACAGGACAGAGAAAGAGATCGAGATGAAGAGCTTGACAAGAGACAGACGAGGAAGGTGACCAAGAGACAGCGAGAGAGAGAGAGGCAGCGGTGAGGAAGCAGAGAATGGGAGTTGAGGCAGGATGAACTGTGCAGTCAGGCAGTCAGTCAGGCAGTCAGGTAGTAAGTCAGTCAGGCCCACTCTGGGGGCCTGGAGAACATCTATAATCTGTGAATTTTAATAGAGATATTTCTAGTCCCTAATAGTTATTTTCCTTGTGATGTGCAGCTTTGATTTCACTCTTATCAGCCGAGGCTCTCGGTGAAGCTGAGAAGGGTATTACTGAGTGTGTCCTCTAGAGCTCCAGGTAGCTCCAGGAGGTACAGTGGAGGAGGTATAGTAGAGAGACTGGAGACTCTGGGGCACAGCGCTCATAGTGGGAACAGGCGTGGCCAGCCCAGCCTCGGCCTTCCCCTCCCCTCTGCAGCCCAGCCCAGCCGTCCGTTTTCTGACCATTAATTGGGTTTGGTGCTGGAATCCCCTTCTCACGGAGCACGTAGTTAGGCTCACTCACACCCAACCAACTAGCCAGGCAGGCAGCTGTGAAGACAAGCGTGTTTAGCAGCAACAATTATGATAATTGCTGGGGAGCACTCAGCTGAGGGAATAAGCAGATCTGATTAAGGGCCCTTCTGCATGATCAAATATTAATCTGATGTGTCTTCACCCCGACCTGCCTGGAACATAAGAGGCTCTTATGGTCTTATGCATTAACAGATTTAGCACAGGCTGAACTCATAGCACCTAATAATATTGGACAGGGCAAGTCAGAGGCAGTAAAGAGATCTTCCAGGAACTGAATCTACTTACAATAAACAACAGAGTACAAATAGCACTGGAAAATAATGAGGATAAGCTTTATATGACAGTTCAATTATTTTAAACTAGCTATGACAGTAAATACCTATTAAAAAAGATTCCAAGAAAGACCTGTTGGATTGTGTACAGATAATTTGGCTAAACTTTTTACTGAATGATACGTCCTAAAAGGTTCCCCAAGCAGGTGCTGCCCTCTGCAACACTCATAGTTCATGGCCTAGGTTGTATGCTCTTCCCGATTATCCTCCTGGATAAGAGATAAGAATAAGACTTAGCTCTGCATGTACCTCATACACTTTTAATACACATTAATGACAAGATTCAATCTATAGAAATCATTTATAAAATGTAATAAAAAGAAAAGATGAATCAGCAGCATCAGCAAAGGATGACTGAAAGAAGAAGAAGAAACACGGAGTGTTCAGAAGACATTTGAATATATTGTCACCTGATTACAATGCAAGTGGCGTGTTTCAGTCAGCATCCACATTTCTCAACATTCGTGCATCACATCAAACAGCATAATAACCAAACAGGATAATAACAAACCTTTCATGTAAAACATCCAGATTTGAAATGCACACGATAAATCTACAGTATTGTAACACAGATTAGTTCCCTAATAATTACTGAGCACTTCATGGTTTACGACACTAGCATTTAAGTTTATGTTAGCAATTCGAGAACTTGGGACTATAATGTTCTATTTGCAAAAAAATATGATTCTGAGATCATTTGGTTTAAAGTGCCGATCCCTCATTGGTTTAAAATTGTCAGCGATTTGTATCTTGTATTCTTTTGAATTGAACATGAATTGTGTTTTTGGAGTATTATATAGGTAGAGAACAGTGAACAGAACAATGCTATGTCAGTAACAACATTTTGACAAAAAGCAGAAAGAACCTTGTAGTCCCAAACTTTCTAAAAATGGATGGTCAATCACACAGATTAGTTCCCAAATAATTACTGAGCACATCATGGTGTACCATTATAGCGTTTAGGTTTCTGTGAGCAATAATGGATGGTCAGTCACTAACGTTTTTAGTTTGAGTTGCTATCTGGCATAATTTATTTCTATGCTATTCTCTTGCCCTCATGCCCCGTCAGAGTTTTAAAGGCTATGCATGGAATAGACGAAATCCAGTCTGCTCTACTGCTAGACAGCGACCCGACTGGCAGCTAAAGCAGATTAGGATGATATTAAATCAAAACAAATGCCTGGCATTTAACAACACAAAAAAGCTTGAAAGAATCATAGGATTATATCTCTGGATTATTATAACTCCTCTCCCCCTCGCAGCTCAGAGACAACATGGGAGAGACAAGCAGATTAACTCATCTACTTTAATCTACAAAGCATATTTAAATCAATATAGATTGTGTAAATAAGAAAGATAAGGCTTATTCAACACATATAATCTTAATTCAAAACATATTGTTTGCTCTGTTGAGCATCAGAACGACAGATGTCCCTGACCTCGTCATACATGGGATGAACATGCTTTAACCAATGGCCTCATATGACTCTGCTAGACAGTACATGTAATGCAATGTACCACTGAACACATGTCAACCACGGGATGAGCCAAATACAATCTCTTGCTTATCATCAATAAATAAATATATCTCTAGTTTGGATCTGCGAGGGACATTTGAATGTTCTCATAGAACAGAAACACAAAATGGGTCTGGCGAAAACAAAATGTTAAAGTTAAAGGGATAATTCACACAAATTACAAAATGACACATTGGTTTCCTTACCCTGTAAGCAGTCTATGGACAAGGTATGACAGCAATCCATGTTTAGGTTTAGTTTCCCCGGCACTACTTCCACATGCTAATGTTTTAGCATTAGTGGCACAAATCCCATTCAAGTCATGGGACCAATATTAGCATTTTCACGCATCATTTTCAAAACCTCTATACTTTATTAAGCTTCACAATCAATTGTATATAATAAAAAAATGCTGAATTAGTAAAACATTAGCATGTGGAAACAGTTCCAGGGAAACTAAACCAAATATGGATTGCTGTCATAACTTGCCCATAGACTGCTTGCATGGTAAGGAAACCAATGTATAATTTTGTAATTTAAGATACCTATCTCTTTGACTAAATACAGTACCAGGCAACATTTTGGACACACCTACTCATTCCAGGGTTTTTCTTTATTTTTACTTTTTTTCTACATTGTAGAATAATGACCTGGCCTCCACAATCACCCGGCCTCAACCCAAGTGAGATGGTTTGGGATGAGTTGAATCACATAGTGAAGGAAAAGCAGCCAACAATTGCTCAACATATGTGGGAACTCCTTCAAGACTGTTGGAAAAGCATTCCAGGTGAAGCTGGTTAAGACAATGCCAAGAGTGT
Organism: Oncorhynchus gorbuscha; assembly: GCF_021184085.1. NCBI lineage: Eukaryota > Metazoa > Chordata > Actinopteri > Salmoniformes > Salmonidae > Oncorhynchus > Oncorhynchus gorbuscha. Next base: position 15,901,369 of record NC_060177.1, on the reverse strand, counting down.
GCAAAGCTGTCATCAAGGCAAAGGTTGGCTACTTTGAAGACAATGATTTGTTTAACACTTTTTTGGTTACTACATGATTCCATATGTGTTATTTCATAGTTTTGATGTGTTCACTATTATTCTACAATGTACAAAATAGTAAAAAACGATATAAATATACTCATAGGATGAGGACTCTCTGATAGAACTCTTTGATTATCCCACAAATATGTTTCTCAGAAAATACAGGTTGTGAAATAGTTTTTGTCCAAGTGATAAATTCTAGTGATTTTGTCAGCAACTCGTTGATTACCCCAATATAATCTTATTACAGAGCCAAAGGAGTTACATTTTTATTTGATTGTATTTGACAAATCAATTGGCTTTTAAAAAAACATTTTTTTAACACTTGTGATACTGTGCTATGCAATCCAATGAAATCACAGATTTGTTTACAAATGCCACTTTTCTTTCTCAGAGAGAGAATGATCCTGACTAATACGCGATTATCCCAGATGCTTGTGTTGCGTTCGAATAAAAAGTAAAGCAACTCAGCGCTAGTTATTTCAGTAAAACTTGGCTGCCAGAGGTACTGAAACACAATATGACCCCGGTGAGAGAATGCATGTATATACAGTGGGAAACAGCCAGGGATATTGAACCGACTTTGAGAAGCAGCCATATACAAAGTCTGAACATGTGAAACAGACTAAACCAATGAAAGGCCACCACCACCATATTCATTTCCAAATAAAGTTGCAAGGTAGAGAGACCCTAATTTTTAAGTGGAATTCTGACTGAAATGTTGGGAACCAGATTTATTTACTACAATAAATATGTCAAACATATATTTTCTTTTTAGATGTTATTTGCTATGGTTCAACAAACACTAAATTCAGGTCTTTCAACATAGTACAATAACTGTCTATTTCTGTTTGACTTTCATCTAATGATATGGCTACAATATATCATGCAGCTGATGTGTAAAAGTTCAGTAAATTGGGATAGAAGGTTAGAAATAAAGAAAATGTATCCTTTGCAAATGTATCCTTTGCTGTTGACACTTCTGCACACCTCATAATTCTCTGTGGTTTGTCCAATTTGCTTTACAAACGACAGCATAAAACTAAGCAGACTTTGTGTTGTTAGCTTCTTTTCAGTTCAATAAAATAATATTAAAAAATAAATGAAAAGCTAATTGGGAACGACTACAAAACTGTCAGAGACGGCTGGTGTTAATGTGCATTTTCCAACTACTTTGTGACAGACAAAACGTAGCAGTGTGCCTATGGACTCCTTATAGGTGTGATTCTCTTTGGAAGTGGTGTTCACTACTACACAGGTGCTCTACCTGTGCTCTGCTGTAGCAGCAAGGTGTAACACAGTAGTTCCCCCAATCCATCTACTCTGCCCTGCACAACACTACCCTGGTCACCGTTGTGTAAATACTGGATCAACAGAGCTCCACAGGACCATGCAACACCACTCAACACAATTCACATGACAAAGCCAACTAGAAACCATGGGGCAGTGTCCTATCCCACAGCAGCACACTGGGGTGAGGAGGAACTAACATTACAACCTCATGACTAGATAGGATATAATGGCACACACACACACAGGCAAGCATTAGCACACTTATTCTAACCACAGCGTGGGCGTCTACACACAGTAACACACTGACTAACACAAAAACAAACTGACATCCACTCTTGTCATGTCAGAATCATTTGATTCCAAGGTTGGTGATTGTCAAATATGTGTATGTTCACATTCAACCCTTTAAATAATGATTGTATATTTATAGTGAAATACAAAATATTGAATACATATATGAATGTAATGTGTATTGTCAATGCAATTTATCTTTCTGTTAATGTCATACTTTTTACATTATTTTCACACCTACAGTATTCAGTCTAATCCACACCCATCAATGGATAAACATGCATGATTGTGCTTATCTACAATGAACAATAATAAACACTCACAATATGAGTAAAAAAAACTATAAACACCTCTATAAAGTTAACATGATGTTCATATTCTATGTTATTCTCTATTCTATTCTATGGAATGTGCACCCCCAAAAAACATATTGACATGAAATTGGGAGAATGAGGTCATGTATTTGTCTAGTGAAAACAGACCATTATTTTCGTCCTTTGGACAGAGAGAACAGGGCCTTCTACTGTCAGTCTGTGGTCATTCCCCTGCCCAATATAAACACAGAAATGGGAGACCAGATTTAGTTTTTTTACGACACGGTGCATGCACCCTGACGCCCCTGACTGACTGACTGACTGACCAGTGTGAGTGACCACAGTTTATCTGCCAGGCTGTGAGAGCGGAGGAGGGGAGTCCTCCTCACTGACTGCCCCAGCCCGAGTGACCATATCAGGGTGGGTGAAACACATTCTACCGAGCCAATCTGAACAAGCTGTGTAGACAGAGAGACATACAGACCACCTCTCGTCCTCTCCACTATGTCTCTCGCTGTGTCCTGTCCTACAATTGGATTATTGCACTCCCTGTCCCTTCCAATTCTAGACAGCTCTCATAGATTTAATATGCCAGTGGAATTTGGTATCTGAGTTAATTTAGATGTAAACCTCATGACATGTGGCTTGTGACATCCTGTCTGTCTGTAGAAACAGAGTCATTAACTCTGTGTGTGCTCATTAATGCCTTTCTGTTTAAGCAGAGCTGAGGAAAGCTGAGCTGGACGAAAATAAAAGACAAAGCAGGTATTATTGCTTTTAATTTTTCTTTGACATCATAATTCATATGATAGTAGGTGTATCAGTACAGTAGAGACATACTGAGGCACACGAATGCTCTTCAGAGCCCCACCCTGCAATGGCGGAATCTGAACAGGAAATGGCATTAGCATAAATTCTGAGGATATACTTTACAGTTTAATCAATCCAAATCTGCTTCATTTTAATCTTCATAATCCTATGTTTATATTCTATTAACTGATAAATCAAGTACTGTCAAATCCACAGCGGAAAGTTGGTGACAACAATCTTGTTCTGCAGACAGACAGGAAAGTAGATCAGAGTACTCTTCAGATGGAACCTGCAGTAGTTACTGAGGAAAGTCACATCAAAGAATGTCACGGGAGGTGTACTGTTCATACAAATACTGGGATGTTTTGTTTCCACAGTCTAACATGTAATCACACTCATCAGCAGCACTCTGACATGGATACTGTAATTCTGCTGGAGAGAGGAAAGTCTGCCTTTCCATGACTTAGAGAATGTGTTTATCATAGTTTTCTTGATAAAACAAATAGAAAACCATTTGTGCTGTGTTATTGTGAATTTGCTATTTACGTTTTTTTTTTTACACAGGAATGATACTAAAATGGCCTGTAATTTCCTGAACTTAACATGTCTTGAGAGGTAAACTAACAATATTACTGATGAATGATTAGCAATTTCATACTTATACATTTACAATAACATTTACAATAAAATATACATATTTTACACTTATATTTAGCTGAAATATAAAGAATATATAAATAAAGGTACTTAATGAAGGTTAACTGATGATGATACAGTAACAGTTACATAAGTTGAATGTAACTGTTACATTCAACTGTCTTTGCAGAACACCGTTTCAATGGAAAGTACACAATGAATATGAATCTATCAAATTCAATGTAAGTACATTTTAAAATACTTTTGAATTGAATCATTTATAACTTTAAAAGTATATTTGTTATTAATGATATTATTGATATTATTATTACAACTATTTCCTATTATCACCAATTCTAGCCGCATTTCTACTATTACTATTATTAGCGTTAACATGATTTCCAGTGGCATGCACATGGAGCCTGGCCAGGCAGGTGCATGCTGCTAGTCCACAGTGTGGTATCAGGTATCCCCTTGGCCTTTCCCATTTGTCATGCTGAATGAGTGGTCTGCCTGACTGCACTTTCTCATTCCATTTCCTCCCAGGCTGTACTGAGGCCCTACCACCCACTGTAACGCTGTCATTTCTTCAACCCCTTTCCATTCACATCAAGTGTGAGCAATAATGCTCTCTCACATTCCTGTGCTCAATGGCTTACACGCTATGCCCTCTCTGCTCTGAACAGACCTACCTCACCCTTACAGGGTACAGACAAATTACTCGACATGAAAATTGAAACTGTGTCACAACAATTTAAAACAGACATAAAAGTCATACAAGTAAGGATATCAAACATTTTAACTGACAGATTTGTATGAAAAAGCAAATGATATCATCAATGAACATAAATGAACATAAAATATAATTTATAATATTATTATTACAATACTATGTTAAATATTTCACATGACAAATCCTAGCTAAATAGCATCTATAATCCATCTGACAACAAGGCCCAGTGGCTGATGGCCTGATGTTCAGCTTAATCATTAGCCCTTAATATGAACAACCAGCATGCTCTCCTCTCTCAGCCCAGACACCTCTCCTCTGTGTGCTTATAAAAAATGTAAGTTAGTCAGTCAGTGCTGCTCTTACTTACATCCATAATGCCACTCAGCGCAGCCTCTCTACAGAGCTCTGATCTTTAGCCCATGCAGAACATCCTACCAGCTACGTTACGTTCCATCAGAGTAAGCCCCTACACAGAGCCACACACAGCCCACCGGCAGGCACCCTCTCTGTAACTGGAACAAGTAACTGGAACGGAAAACATTATCTGAAAGCAAAGCAGCAAAAAAAAGAAAGATCACAGCAGAGGGAAAGTAAGGTAATCACAGAACACCCCGAGCTCAACCAATAAAGACACTTTTTTCTCCTTTTTTCCTGCTAAAGAAAACCAGGAAATCTCCACTTATTTCAACAAACATTTGTTTCAACTCAGGAACTAAACCGGACTCCGTTTTTTAAATAAAGCGTGTGGTGTATAATTGAGTGGATGCAGCATGTGTTGTCTTGTTCATCCTCTTGTAGGGGGATTGTTAAGAGACTGCAGCTCCATCTGCTGGCAATCCAAGGGTCAGCAAAGAGGGGAAGGAAGAGAGAGAGAGAGTCAAACAGAGAGAGAGGAAAAGAGAGAGCAGCGAGAGGTAAACAAAGGGTTGGAGAGAATGAATCAGTTACTATACCACAGTCCCAAACACGTATAACATCCCATCACAAATGCCTAAACATCCCTCTTCCCAGGTGCTTCTGGAAAAAAAACCTGACCTCATACGACACATTTTCACATTTCGAGCCTTCACAGCACAGCCTCACAGAGTTCCATAGAGTTTCACAGCTCCACACACCCAGCTGGCAACAAGTATGCCTGGGACATAAACAATCTTTTCTGTCTTGCCCTCATTTCCCTTCAGAGGATCCAGTTGGAAGTCTAATAATGAGTTAATCAGGCTGATTGCACATTCATCACTGTGATCTGTTTCTTTTTACAACTGAAGAGGGGAAGCGTGTTTTACTTGGGAAATGAAATATTTAGCGACCTGTTCCTGTGCCCTCAGACTGGACAGAGAGAGAGAGAGGAAGCCTACAGCTGAGTAAACAGCAGCAGGGCCGGCCCGTGGTTGAGTGGACAGGTACCCAAGCATCCTCCCTAGCCTCCCAATCTCCACCCAGCTCTCAGCCCCCTCCGAGCCTCCCCCTAGCCTCCTCCAAGCCTCCCCCAGGCTCCTCAGCCCAAAAACCATTAGGTGTGTTACCTTGGAGAGAGGGTCAGAGTGGAGTATGACAAATGAATATGTGTAATTCAGCTGTTCCCCTTTTACTGTTCTACATCAATTAGCAGAAGAGGCAATTAAGATTAAGTGCCGTGTCGTACGCATAACTGCATTAAATATGCTGTTAATATGTCCATTGTTATAATTTCCGAGACAGGTGAACATAAATTGTGAACAAGGTAAATTACTCAAATGGCTTCTCTCCTGGTCATTCATACTATAGTTTCAATAGCATCAGAGCTCTAATGTGTGAGGAGTTCACTGAAAGTGCTAGCAGCCTACACGCGTTGATTTTCGAGCTAATTAGTTATGGAAAAAATATGGCACATAAACCTGGGTGCTCTGTGAGGAGGCATAATCAGACTGGGTTCCAGCTGTGCCTGTAACTCCTGAGATTGATCCACTAGGCTTTAAAGCAGCAGCATCCAATATATAGTATACACTGATTTACTACTGAATCCACAACTGTAAAGCCACACCACTGCCTCATGCTACCCATAGTTATAGGTTGGTTAAAACTCCAGTAGGCAACCAGTCTCTCAGTGTACTAAAGACATTTAGAGAGAATGATTAGGAGATTCCTCTGTAGGAAGCTCTCCTCTATAGACCCTCAACCCACAGTTATTAGACCTTGAGGATAATTAGCTAAAGGATAGTTATCCATGCTTTACTGTGGCTCCGAACAGACAACATCAAAGGCTGGTATGAAGACCACTAACTAGACCAGCAGGCTGGAGAGAAATGTTGGGAGAATTAAACAAATCAATGTTGAGAGGAACTGGGGGAATCATGTAAATATCTATATTCATCATGAGGGAGTTGTCTAAGTAGTCTGCTTTCATTTTCTCTGAGTAATACCCAAAAAGGAGCAAGATTAGATCACCTTTGAGATTAGATTTTTTTTTAAGCACAGATCAAACGATACAAGGATTACCAACTCAATACAAATGGGGCTTTTTATGACGTTGTAATTGGGAAAACATGTAAGAGATATTGAAATGCGTTAATTCAGACTACTGCTGCCGATGTACGACTTTTACTCTCACAAACATGACGACTGTGAAAAGGTAGCTAGCTATCATAGCGAACTGAAACAGACAAAAATTGTTTTAAAATAAATGACACCATACTAAAGAGCCTGAAGCACTGGCACATAAAACGTGTTCAGTGTCAAAACACATGAATGCATGCCTCAGAAATCTCCTGTGTATATGTAATGAGAAAACACAACATTTTCTCAGCCATATGTTCGTAGTCTCACCTTTGCTAAATATACTTAAAGCATTTATGCCCATTAATAAGGTGTGAGAGACTTCTGAGGGCAGATTGCATACAGTAGAATGTCAAGGTGGTAAATACATTAGTAGTCAAGTTTTGTTTTCCTCATGGACTACAGCACCTATTTAAATGCATCTGTCTTTCCCCTGATTATACTGATGTCATTGTTCTTTTGTTTAGTGAAAAAGAGAACACCCGTCCCTCAAATTGAAGACTCAGGAGTGCAAACACCTTGGGAAGTAAAAATCGAGTATGATTGACATTTCCTCATCTTCCTTAGCTTCTGCTTGCTATTAGAAGACTCAGGATAGATAGATCAAGATAGATTGGTTGTGCCTAATCACAGCCTATTGAAGTTTCCCTCCCAGACCATTTTCAAATGACCAGCAGTCAGCACTAATGCGCCCATATTGTTTCTATAAGTGTGAATTGATTTATATTGCTGCAAAGCATCCCAAGACATTGAGAGAGAACCATTGGAACCCAATACCAATTATACATGTTTGTTTCTGGGGAAACGGCCACCCAGGACATTGGATCAATTGGGGGACATCAAAGGTCAGAGCAATACATTTCTGCTGAAAAGTTAGCGATAGCGTGCCATCAAGCAGTTCTTCTGCTGAAGAGTTAGCGATAAAATGTCATCAAGCAGTTCTTCTGCTGAAGAGTTAGCGATAGCGTGCCATCAAGCAGTTATTCTGCTGAAGAGTTAGCGATAGCGTGCCATCAAGCAGTTCTTCTGCTGAAGAGTTAGCGATAAAATGTCATCAAGCAGTTCTTCTGCTGAAGAGTTAGCGATAAAATGTCATCAAGCAGTTCTTCTGCTGAAGAGTTAGCGATAAAATGTCATCTAGCAGCTCTGCACTGAAAGGAGTCTGTTTGATCTGTTCACAACTCTGCCGTGCAGGGATCTGCCTCACAGAACCGACGAGGGATGTTTCCTTGGGTACATGATGCGTACCTGCTCTCTGCCATGTCTCCATATCTGCACATAGGGTCACAAATCCATGCACACTATGGGTGAGGTAAAGGTGTAGGGCAGTGAAAATACTGGCACTACCATGGCCACTACCACCCACACTGTACTGTAAACAGACACATATAATATCAGAGGTATGCAGCATTAAAACAAACCTCTGCTGCGTGCCATGTCCAGGGCTGAAGGCTCTGAAGGCAGGCTGAATGGAAGGCTTTGAGATCAAGCTGCTCTGGTCTCTGCATGCCTACAGTACGTGTCCATAAAGGCCCCGAGTCCCCGGCTGTTACCAGGAGCCATCGATTTTCATATGCAGATCTAATTAGGGACCATATGAATTACCTGGCCCTCAATATCCCAACTGGAAACTAACACCAGGCCTGCAGAGAGGATTTCCTTCTGCAAGCTTGCTTTATAGATTGTTGCTTTTTATTTATTTTTTCCTTTTACTGCTTGAGTCTCTAAGGAGCATTTGAATCCATATTAATTTCCTTTCTGGCAGTTATGCAGCTGGGTATGAACTTAACTATTTCACTTTTAATCTGTCAGTAATTTAGTAATGTGTAAACTAATTATGCACCGATATTAATGTAATTGGTTCTGGGAGCTGTAAAAAAAATCAATGTGTTTGCAGAAGAATGCATTAAATTGAATTGAGTTATTATAATCATGTGTCAAGTGCTGATTATGTTATGAAACTAAAAAGTAGATGTCAGCCACAGGTCAATAACAGCAGGCCTCCTGGCTCCATAAAATCTATGCTGCTCCATTCGATAATGTGGAAGGAGGGAGAGAAGCACATACCCTCCTCTCATCCCTCCATCTCTTTCTCCACCCACCCACCCACCCCCCCATCTCCAGGTTATTTGTTAGGGTGGCAACTTTAATACATTTCCCCAGCAGATCAGTCATAACCCTGTGTCTGGAGCGTGGGCAGTATTGATATGGTTTCCCATAAAAAGCTGTGATCTGCCTCTCAGGGTTAGCCAGACTCATGACATCAGGGAAATTAGCCCTCAAACACTGACAGACGGACAGATTCAGGCCTTGTTTACAGGTCAGACAGGCTCCCATAGACAGATCACAGCCTCCCTTGTCTGACTATATTGTTTCTCACCGCCTGTCTGTATAGCAAATCTCTATTATGGGAAAAACATCATCTTTGTCAGAGACAATGATCAAAACCAGGGCGCTCTTGAAAAATAGATTTTAATCTCAATGAGCCATTCCTGGTTAAATAAAAGTTAAATAAATAAAATAAATACAATTTCTAAAAACAGTGAAATGTAGAGAGATCAGAGAGGAGGCCTATTGTGATTGACTGCTGTATTCTATGAGATATTCAGTGTGTTTTTGTTTGAACCACCACCACCATGAAACAACAGCAAATCAAACTGTTTAAGGCACTATCCCTGGTGGGGACTATCCCTGGTGGCGATATCCCTGGTGGGGACTATCCCTGGTGGGGATATGTGTGTGTGTGTGAGAGAGAGAGAGAGAGAGAGAGAGAGAGAGAGAGAGAGAGAGAGAGAGAGAGAGAGAGAGAGAGAGAGAGAGAGAGAGAGAGAGAGAGAGAGAGAGAGAGAGAGAGAATCTGCCGAACACAGTTCTATAATAGGAAGAACACATTAACTCTGTTGTCTATTCTGAATTTGAATGAATGATTAAGGCCTTAGGACACAGAGGGAGGGTTGGTATAGACTCTTCACACACACCTTGAAGCACTTTCTCCACTGTTGCCGGGACCATGCTACAGGGCTGAGGCGCGTTCACTAATACTCTACACGTGGACTAGGCAAGAGGCACTCAGACCACACAGGCACATTAACACAACCGCTGATTCCTCCAGGGGTCTTGGAAAGCATAGTAGACTATGGCAGGATGGATATATGAAAGATATATCCTGGTACATGAACTGTATACAAACTACTGTTCAAAACCCTTACTAACATTCTACAGACACACACAATAGATTGTTGTTTATCCCAGTCCTCACTTCAAACCTCAAAACCTAAAAAATAAATATTTCCAGAGCTCTTTGTATGATAATTGGGAAAAAAGTTGTTTTAAGAATTTTAAAAAAAGCAAAGAGTTTATACAATTGAAAATGACCTCCCCTTAACCCTTCCCCATTATTTTGTTGTTTGACGGAGGCATAGCATAGGCCTGTGTTAGCTAGCCGCCTAGTTCTAACAATCTCTGGTATCCATTATAGCTGTCAAGGTTTATGATTGATAGCCTTTGTTTACAGTGTTTTAAAAGAGAGACATCCTTTTCCTGCTTACATAAATAAGTAGGCTTAAATTGAACCCTAGATCCAGAGTAAAGCATTATGTAGTCGCCTCAAAAGGTTCAATAATCAAACAACAATAACAGTTTCCATCTTTACTGTGAAATTATGTCAGTTTTAAATATCCACTCATACATCTTAACTTGACAGGTTTCAGCCAGCTGTGACGATTGCGGACGTAAATACTGTACTTATCCTGACTGTACATACTCATCAAGGGAGTGGTTTGGATTGCCTCATAGGCGATTGATTAAAATGGCACATCTTGAAAACAAAAAAGTATGCACTTTTAATAACTAAGCATTACTACATACATAAACTCAAGAAAACATTTTCATTTTAGATTGAAGTTTGATTTGAAAGGGGGAAAATGTAATTTAGCATGAAAACGAAACATTACATGGGAATGTCTCTGGATTTTGATTATGATTGAAATACAAGCGTTCATGAGAAATTGTAACTTTGCGGTAACAGCATTTTAAAAAAAAATTAAACAAACTCAAATGACCAGGTTTTTAAACACGTTTTATTTTCTAAGAACAAAGGCAGACATTTGGAAACTGTAGTCTGCCTCTCTGTCTGATCATTTTCAGACACGTCGAGCTAGCCTGTGACATGAGAGTCAATGAGAGTTGATTGAAGCTTGTATTCCACAGAGGAGGCATTAAGATGAGACTACCTTCTATACTGTGAACGAGGAGTGTATCTTCTTGTCGTACCTCCTACCATAGATTTCTACAAAGGCTGCCACAGCAAACCTCTCTCATCCTCTCAAAGGGCTTCTTTGTTCTTTTGCTTATGACTCTGTCTGCCAAACACACCACTTATGGGACTTTACATTAATTATAGATGCATTTTCCTCCTTGTTCAACCGTCGTTTACTCAAAGAAGACAGGACAAGAAGAGAGAATGGTCCTTTCTCTGCATCTTTTTACAAATCCATACCCGATATCATTATTTAGGGTAACATGACATGTAGCTAATGCACACTGGACCCATCTGCTTTGATGAATGGCTATAATGAACTTGTCTTCTTCTCAGGGAAAAGAACAATGGCTATTTTCTGATCTGAGCAGCTTAGTATTGGCAACTTCAAAATCCACCCGGTGTGGATAAGACAGGGGATGTCTGACAGTGGTTACCACAATGATCACCTGTGTCCTGCTGAGGGTCTGATCTGTGGGTTAGCCAGCCCAGTACTACTGAGAAACGACTTGCTCTCCCTGCCTCCCAAATCACTCTAAACCTCTCTCCTGTTTAACAAATTGCCTCTACTACAGATTCCTTGTCTGGGGAGGCTTGATCAGGCTTTGAAGTCTACAGGTCAGCACAGGGCTAGTTATTTGAAGTCACTGCTGACTGAGGTTCGACTGGGCATAGGCACAGGGCTTGCACACCAAACAAATGAGGCACACACATAGTCCATGATTAGTTTGTTATATGGGTTCCTCAGATGTTCAAAAAGGTCCTCCTAACTTCAACTGAGAACTTATTTTAAAATGAGTCAAAATTAAATATTTGGTAGATGATACACGTAAAATTGTCTACTGCATGTATGAATATCACATTACATAAAAAGAAGCATTTGGATCAACTACACATGACAAGACTTTTGTCTCGGAAGCTCAGAGTAGCTCATGTTTTCATATCTTACAATGACACATCTGCTGTGGCCACCCGTCAAGGTTAACTTGGACCTGCAGGCTGGTTGGTTGTGTTGGCAACTCAACTTACTCTCTCCCCGGTTACCGGGCATGATTGGCTCATGGCAGAATAGGTCATTCAGCAATGATTCTAGAGAGCTAAGGTCACAGTCAGATGATGAGGCTAATTAATATTGGTTTGCACTCTAGCTCTTAAATTATCTCCTTTAATAACTATGCCACACCCAACCCTCTCTCAACCCCTCACCACCCCACCCTATCCCACTCTCATCCCGTCACCCCCTCTACCCCTGCCCCAACACTCCCAAACCGCCATGCGTGGCACATAAACTTCATATTTGAGAAGAGCTGTTTGAAAAAACCTCATCCTGTCTGTCTCTGACAGCTGTTTATGACACAGTGAAATGGAGAGGAGACGGCAGACGGCTGCACCTTCCCTTCACACCAGCCTGACCCCCCCACCCCCTCTCTCTCTCCTCTACAACCTGTTCATCCTCCTCACACCACATCCATTCCAGCTAGCAGGAAGTCATTGAAAAGTGGAGGGAAGGAAAGGAGGGAAAAATAATAATTAAGTGACTCATTAATTCCACATAATCACTCTTTCTGACACACGTTTCTGACACTTCCTCTGAGCTAAGCTCAACCCTGTTACCAAGCAGAGGCCAGAGAGAGACACACTGGAACAGCTAGTGTGTAACAGCCTAAAATGGGGGGGTGTTACACTGGAGAAGAGACAGACAGAGGAACAGTGACAGAGACAGACCCAGAGACAGATTATGAGCCTGAGAGAGTGAGACACCAACACAGAGTGCTAATATAGGAGATGAGACTGCAGACAGACAGACAGACAGACAGACAGACAGACAGACAGACAGACAGACAGACAGACAGACAGACAGACAGACAGACAGACAGACAGACAGACAGACAGACAGACAGACAGACAGACAGACAGACAGACAGACAGACAGACAGACAGACAGACAGACAGACAGACAGACAGACAGACAGACAGACAGACAGACAGACAGACAGACAAGACCCCAGTGTGATCTGGGGCCTTGGAGACCTATGGTAGCATGTGAAAGCCTCATAGGGGGGTACGTTACACTTGGGAAGATATTGCAGAGACAGAGGTGGATAGAGAGGAGACAGACAGAGAGAGAGTGACAGAGACAGTGACACAGAGACAGACAGAGGGGCTGTGACAGGCCTCCTCGAGACCCCAGGGCGTTAACAACAGAGCTAGATTTACCCCCCATGCTCCCCAAACTGTGCACTAGAGGAGCCAGAGCCATTGATCGTGGCTGCAGAGCTATGGAAGCCTCCATTAGGGCTGGGGCAATAGAACTGTACTGCTATTGATTCATGGGGCTGGCCCTGTTAATATTATTTATGGTGGAGGGCTACACAGCTCTCCGGCAGAGTAAGCCCCCCATAATAAGTGGTAATTGATGGCGGGGAGGCATAGCCCTCCCCCCCCCCCACACACACACTGACCCCGGCCCTGTGAAAGTCAGATGGATTGCCTCTAACACAGTTATGATTGATATGATCCGATTACATGATTACATAACCTGCTACACAGGGCATGTGGGTCTCCTCAAGTGGGGCGCATTGATTTTTGATTAGCACTCAACACATCACAGAAAAGGCCGGGGAAAATACTTCCCGCAGGCCAGGCTCGCTCTTCATGGTTTCCAAGGGGATTTTTACTTGTATATTTTCTGCTGCTGCGGTTTCTGTGAAAAAGCAGTTCTCCATAACAGATCAACGGCAGGCTACACAGTTAATATCATCGGGGATCTTACATCACATGCCCAGAAGATCTTTTATCCATTTTGCATGGGCAGTATAAACCTCCAAATGTGTCTGTGTTAACCAACACTCTAAACTTGATGCAAAATAATTCGAGCTGAGGTCGTTTGACACCTGAAATGCAATGACATACAACTCCTAGTCTTGAGTTACCCCTTTATCAGTTGTCTTTCCTCCCCATCATCCCCCTCTTTCTCTGTCTGTTCCACCCCAGCAACTCCTCGTCCCCTGCATTGACCAGCAGCTGTAAGTTTGTGAACAGCAGACCACCATGACAACGGCCATTAGTGTGTCATTTCCTCCTTCTCAGGGAAAATGACCCTGGTTTTGACCTTCCAATCAAAACAGTCTTTGTTTGAGCAAAGAAACTAATTCAGCATAGAATAACAGTTATCAAACCAAACGCCCAAGGCCCTACTCATCAAATCTGATAATGAAGAATTGTGATCCGATTACAAAAAAAATATCTTCCTATTCAATCTATACAAACACAAAACAATGGCCTACATTAATCAAAAATAAGGGAGGATGTCCTCATCTAATCACAATGGACAGCCCATGAAGTGGAGCAGCATATTGGAGCACTCCATCTTAACAATATAGCCCCTTAGCCACATGACAGGAAGACTCCCCTGGAGTACCTGTGCAGTAAATGGGGATCCACAATGGCTCAACTGTTGCATGGATAACTTTTCAGCCCCCCTCCTGAAGATCTGCTCAATTACTCTAGACAGATGGGCAACGTCCAGCAGAACTCAATGGTTTTCTGTGAGTCAGATGTCGTTTTCATTCAGGCTGCGCACTGGGATGAAATCAAAATGTGTATGAAAAACATATTAGAGTTTCCCTAGAGGTCTGCTATGGTTCTGTGCCTGATGTGTGTGTGTGTGTGTGTGTGTGTGTGTGTGTGTGTGTGTGTGTGTGTGTGTGTGTGTGTGTGTGTGTGTGTGTGTGTGTGTGTGTGTGTGTGTGTGTGTGTGTGTGTGTGTGTGTGTGTGTGTGTGTGTGTGTGTGTGTGTGTGTGTGTGTGTGTGTGTGTGTGTGTGTGTGTGTGTGTGTGTCCCACAGACGGCAGTTCAAGGTCTAGTTTTGATTTACATTTGGTTGAGTTGTCAAATAACTTGAATTAAAAGTGAAATCAACAAACATTTCACCATGTTATTGCATTTAGGTTTAAAGTTGGGTGAAAAAAGACCAAATTCCCCTACGGAATTACCTTTTTTCAAATGTTATTGGTTTTCCGCGTGGATTTGTTTGACATTGAAACAACGTTGACTCTACCAGTTTATGCCCAGTGGGGTGTGTGTGTGTGTGTGTGTGTGTGTGTGTGTGTGTGTGTGTGTGTGTGTGTGTGTGTGTGTGTGTGTGTGTGTGTGTGTGTGTGTGTGTGTGTGTGTGTGTGTGTGTGTGTGTGTGTGTGTGTGTGTGTGTGTGTGTGTGTGTGTGTGTGTGTGTGTGCGCGTGCATTGCAGGACTAGCTGTGATTAATGCCTCTTCATGACTTTTCTGACACCTCCGGCTGTAATGGCTCCCTATTTTAGAACACGCCTAATTATCATTTCATTTCATTTAAGAATTCTGGCGTTGTGGTGAGACAACTCTTCTTTATTGGAGTAATATTCAGTCTGCACACCACGGCAACTGCCTGCCTCGCAGGTCGGACGGAAAAATGCCAGGGATGCAGGGAGAACTAACAAGGTAGTTATACGCCTTAAGAGATTTTTAATTTAGCTGGTTCATGATGGTAATTGAATGCAAATAGCAGGAAGGTATCAGTACCGCTGCTGTGTTAAGTGACCCTTGGCTGACCAACTGGAGAGGAACAAGGCAGGAGTTATGTGGCCTGAGCCAGGGCACTATACACCTGAACCAAAGAGACCACTTATTCATAACCATAATATTTCTACATTCCACTGAGGCAACGTCAACTCAAAACCAAATAAAGCCAAAGAAAATGGAGCCGTTGAGGGAAATTGGGTGACTTTTTGGAAATGACTTTAAACTGAGAGGATATAACAAGCTATACAGGGGTGGAAAACAATGCTAACAGAATCATATAACGGAAGAATACAAAATTAAAGGACAGGACATATAGTGTAATATGTGTATAATAATATAATAATAATAATAATAAAGATAATAATATTTTTATATATACAGTGCATTCGGAAAGTAATCAGACCCCTTGACTTTTTCCACATTTTGATACATTACAGCCTTATTCTAAAATGGACTAAATTGATTTTGTTCTTCATCAATCTACACACAATACCCCATAATGACAAAACAAAAACAGGTTTTTAGAAATTTTGGCAAATTGTTTAAATAAATATAAACCGAGGTATCATATTTACATAAGTATTCAGACTCTTTACTCAGTACTTTGTTGAAGCACCTCTGGCAGCGATTACAGCCTCAAGTCTTTTTTAGCTATGACTCTACAATCTTGGCATACCTGTACTTGGGGAGTTTCTCCCATTCTTTTCTGCAGATCCTCTCAAGCGCTGCCAGGTTGGATGGGGAGCGTTGCTGCACAGCTATTTTCAGGTCTCTCCACAGATGTTTGATTGGGTTCAAATCCGGGCTCTGGCTGGGCCACTCAAGGTCATTCAGATACTTGTCCCGAAGCCACTCCTGTGTTGTGTTGGCTGTGTGCTTAGGGTCATTGTCCTGTTGGAATGTGAACCTTCACCCCAGTCTGAGGTCTTGAGGCTCTGGAGCAGGTTTTCATCAAGGATCTCTCTGTACTTTGCACTGTTCATCTTTACCTAGATCCTGACTAGTCTCCAGGTCCCTGAAAAACACCCCCACAGCATGATCCTGCCTCCACCATGATTCACCGTAGGGATGGTGCCAGGTTTCATCCAGACGTGATGCTTGGCATTCAGGCCAAAGAGTTAAATCTTGGTTTCATCAGACCAGAGAATCTTGTTTCTCATGGTTTGAGAGTCCGTTAGCTGCCTTTTGACAAATCTGTGCCTCGACACATTCCTGTCTCAGAGACCTATGGATAATTCCTTCAACCTCATGCTTGGTTTTTGCTCTGACATGCACTGTCAACTGTGGGACCTTCTATAGACAGATGTGTGCATTTCCAAAACATGTCCATTCAATTCAATTTACCACAGGTGGACTCCAACCAAGTTGGAGAAACATCTCAAGGATGATCAATGGAAACAGGATGCACCTGATCTCAATTTTGGGTCTCATAGCAAAGGGTCTGAATACTTATGTAAATAAGGTATTTCTGTTTTTTATTTGTAATACATTTGCAAACATTTCTAAAAACCTGTTTTCACTTTGTCATTATGGTGTATTGTGTGTAGATTGAGGGGAAAAAAATATTTAATCCATTTTAGAATAAGGCTGTAACGTAACAAAATGTGAAAAAGGTCAAGGGGTCTGAATACTTTCCAAATGCACACAATCTAGACAGCTAAAACCAACAATGTGATGTCAATACAAGTTTAGATTTAGGTTGAAGACCATGTGCTTAATCAATTTACCTGATTTTGCTAACCATTCATTTATACAAAATCAAGACACCAATGTTCCTGTAATGCTTTTGTGCATATTCTGAATGTGCAATTCATAGAGATTAATCACAGTAAATCATACGATTAACTCAATGGAAAAAATATATTGTTTGACAGCTCTAATATAATAAAATATGGTGTAGTTAGGAGTTTTTTTTGCACAATTCCTATTGCCATTTATGGTTTTATTGCATGTGTGGGCAACCTTCCAGATACAGTAGGATTGATGACTCTAATGGTTTTCAACCCACCCATCCCTGTTCTCGCTCTCTTCCTTTCTCTCTACCTTTGACCCCACAGCCATGCTCTTTATCCCATCCTCTCCCTCATCAGCACAGGGTTGTAGAGAATATGAACATTATGAGGTTTGGGTTCAGATCATAAAGGTTCAACAAATCAACCACTATGGATTTTGTGTAAGTGGAATCCATAGCTGTTGGACGAGGGTCATGATTTCAGACTTTCAAATACACTCCTGCCTCTAATTCATACTACCAAGTTAAACCTCAGACTGTGATGGGGGAATGGGACAAAGTATGAAGGAAGGAAGAACACACTGCACTTAATAATATAAGTTATACAAACATTTATCTCACTGTAATCAAACATCTATAATGCAAAATGATTTTAGAGAAAGAAAAGGAATATGATAAAGTCATGTTTATTTGATTAAAGAATCATAATTAGAGCTAATTGATCATTAAACTAACTGTGAATGTGTGAGCAGCACCGGGCTACGCCCAGCAGGCCTAAGAGGCTTCACTCACACACAGATGCACAAACCTCCATACTCCACACACACCTCCGCAGCAGCCAAGCGGGCATGCAGAGGTAAAACACATACCTGTTCAATGAAGGACAGCCTGGCATGATTAATGACCTCCAATTAAGGCCTGGATGGCAGGTGTCATGAATTCATACCGCTTGCCGGTCAGTCCATCCACCCCCCAAAGATAATCTGTCTCAGGCATGCCTGGACAGCCCTAAACTACCTCTACATCAACAACAACACAAACTTACTCAGCTTTCCTCCTCCCAGTCCCTCTGCAGGGACAAGACTCTATGCTGTCCAGACTGGAGCGGACTGCGGCTTTAAGTGCCCAGTGCCATGGCTCACTCTCAACACCCTGAAAGAGTGAGCCAGAGAGGTAAACTATGCTCACAGGTAATGAGACTTAATAGGGCTTGTGTATGTGACCCCTGCTAGCCTAATCTTCTGAGCCACCCTGCTGCTATGCAATGGAGGACATGAACAATAAAGGTTCAATTAAAATTACATGTAAATAAAACCACAGTGCCTCATCTACATCTACCTACTGTACCAACATATCAGGACACAGGCTTTCATCTACTGTATTTGTTAAAGGGATACATTACTTCACCAGTCCGATTAACTCATGGATTCCATTTTTATGTCTCTGCTGTACAGTATAAAGGAACCTAGAGGTAGTTTCGCGAGCCAATGCTGACTAGTGTTAGCGCAATGACTGGAAGTCTATGGTAACTGCTAGTACGCTAGCTGTGGTAACTACTAGCATGCTAGCTGTGTTAAAGACAAATGACAAAATCTACTCTCCGCACCATAGAGTTGCGGCATTCTTGCTTTAAAATTGCAACATTTTCTCTACGCCCAATGGCAAAATGTGTAGAATTGCAGGTAAATTACTCTAAAACCTTTTCTCTCCCCTGTCAAGAAGAGGGCCGCTAAAATGTTTTGCTTGCAGGGTCAAGGTATGGATGTGTGTAGGCAGACCCGCAAGTTCAGATTTTTTTGAGGCCCCCACCCCCATCAAAGTTGCCCATCCCTGATTTAGAACAATTAGGCCAAAGCCACATATCTGTAAAGGAAAAGTAGATATTCCAACCAACCAAATATCCTTGTTTATTAACCAGTTCCTTCCCCTATGATTTAATCACATGTTCTTCCCCTAGGCCTAGGCATTTGGGCAATATGCAGATCATTGGAATCGGCGTTGGTTTGAGGAATCCAAGTGTGTTCATGGAGTTCTGCCTCTGCTCTCCAAACCGCTCCGTTATTAGGGCTTGGAAAGCTTTCAATGGGAGGGGGAAGGGAAAGTCTGACAACAATTAAACACAAACCGCGTTTGTACTTGGTAAGGAGTAGCTGTTGTATTCCAAGCCCAGACAGCCTATGGGATCCAGCGGAAGTGCCATTAAAAGGAGAAAGGATGCGTGAACAGCTGTTTTCTGTGACGGCTTACACTGCATGCCATGCTTCCCTTCTGTAGTCGTGGGTCAGAGTTACCACATGCCCCTGGCAAGCCTTCTAAACTCCCTTCACATGGCACACACATGACAATCTGATTGCGTGCACATTAGTGTGTGTTTGTGTGTGCACGTTAGTGTGTGTGTGTGCACGTTAGTGTGTGTGTGTGTGTGTGTGTGTGTGTGTGTGTGTGTGTGTGTGTGTGTGTGTGTGTGTGTGTGTGTGTGTGTGTGTGTGTGTGTGTGTGTGTGTGTGTGTGTGTGTGTGTGTGTGTGTGTGTGTGTGTGTGTGTGTGTGTGTGTGTTTGTGGACAGGGAGGCAGCTCCCAATCATACAAGTCTGGTAGCCCTTTTCGGTCAAGCGCCTCTGGACAAGGGGAGGCCGGTTCAAAGTGCTAGGAAACACAATGTTTATTTTATCATGTGCTGTGCCTTAATGAAACACATACTACAGTACACATTTACAATGACGTAACATGGCCCTCACAGACCTTTACAGTGACGTAACATGTCCCTCAGACATTTACAGTGATGTAACATGGCCCTCACAGACATTTACAGTGACATAACATGGCCCTCACAGACCTTTACAGTGACGTACCATGGCCCTCACAGACATTTACAATGACGTAACATGGCCCTCACAGACCTTTACAGTGACGTAACATGGCCCTCACAGACCTTTACAGTGACGTAACATGGCCCTCACAGACATTTACAATGACGTAACATGGCCCTCACAGACCTTTACAGTGACGTAACATGGCCCTCACAGACCTTTACAGTGATGTAACATGGCCCTCACAGACATTTACAATGACGTAACATGGCCCTCACAGACCTTTACAGTGACGTAACATGGCCCTCACAGACCTTTACAGTGACGTAACATGGCCCTCACAGACATTTACAATGACGTAACATGGCCCTCACAGACCTTTACAGTGACGTAACATGGCCCTCACAGACCTTTACAGTGATGTAACATGGCCCTCACAGACATTTACAATGACGTAACATGGCCCTCACAGACCTTTACAGTGACGTAACATGGCCCTCACAGACCTTTACAATGATGTAACATGGCCCTCACAGACCTTTACAGTGACGTAACATGGCCCTCACAGACCTATCCTTTCCTGTAAAATAAGAGACACTCACACATACAGGTGTGCTTCATTAAGAGTCAGTCAGAGCGGAGGTCATTTGCATAATGTGTGTGTGTAGTCAGTCAGTGTTGTAGGCAGATGGTCCCTGTCTGAGAGGAGGGTAATGGTTTGGGGAGAGACTGCATTGAAGAATGTGATTAAATCTGTTTAAGGGCCCCGTCACTGCCACACGAGAGTCGGACCACCTGCAGCCTGGAGATCATTACACCAGGGTCACGGGATATCCTACATGTAAACCCTGAGTCACTTCACCTCAAATTGGGTGTAAAGATCCCATTTCCTCTAGCCATGGACAAACTGAACCACCTGCAGTGAGCCAGGGCCATTGAATATGATGTCATCAGGGGCTACGGCATCCATTACATTTACTTTATAAGACTATGATAGGGAGAGAGCAGAGATGGCAGGTCTCAGGGAAGACAACAGATGATAGCAGTGGATGACAGACTAGTTTGATCATCCTGTATTTCTTTCCACAATATAATACATTCTAGGAATGGATTATATGAGTGACATGAGAAATGTGTGTTTAAAAAGTGTTTATAAAACTGGGCTATATAGTTTACCTTTCTAATGGTGGACTAATACTATCCAAGCTAGTGTAATGGTAAAACGGCCAAATCAACAGTGTTTAGGACAGGATATTTTGAAATGGGAAAAAGAGTAAACAAATCTGCAAACCACAAGCGATATCCAATGTTACCATATGCCTATCTCTTCATCTCCCTTGCTGCCCTCTAGGTTGATGGTCTGGTCTGTGTTCAGGAAACATGCTACTCCCACAGCCAGTCAGATCATAGTGCAGCACCTGCTCTACTCTGCTGGTGGCTTGTTGTTGGAGAGACGTGCCCACATCCACTCTAGATAATACAGTAGTGTCCTCCTCTTATTACTGGAACACTGCTGTCTCCACAAACACACTGAACAGACAAGACAAATCTGGACCTGCATGGAGACTGGGAAGGGTAGTGTAGTAGTGTCTCTGTGGTGAGATGTGTATACTGTATTCTGCCATATTCTTAAAATGTAATATTGTTCTTCACAATATGTTGGTAAGAATCTATATCAATTCAACATGAGAGCACCACCAACAAGGCCACATTTAACATCTGATAGTGGGAAAGCTATTTATGGTTAAAAATTTCACAAAATCTTTTAGACAATAAACTATATTTTTGTTTGGAATTTAGCAAAATTACAACTCATTATCATGATGCACCTGAATAAGCTGGAGAGTCAGAGGGTTAGTGTCAAGATGTGTATGAAGGCGAAGTCAGGTGCGGGAGAGCAGAGTATGATTAAAGGACAAAGGACTCTGTTGGGCAACACGGCCTTCCATCTACCACCAACCTATTGAAGCGCAGCTCAGAGTAGATATTTATTGCATTTTCCTTTTCCAAATGGGCGGTAATTTAGAATACATAAGATTCTGTATTTTCGATAGAGTAGCTGCCTACGGCCCGATAGAAACATAGCTTCTCCCTTTGTTCTTCAGTCTTCCCGCTCTTTCACTCAAACCCAACCCCCTTTTCTTTGTGTAACCAGCTGTCATATCTGTTCCGTCCACCAGGGATGTTTTCCTTTATGACATCATTTGTAATCAAGGTATGATTCATTCTGTGTATATGTAATTCTGTGTGATTAGTTAGGCATTTAGTGAATAAATAATTACACCCAATATTGTATTGCTGATTCAACTTGTTAGCCAGCGTTCGTGAAGATATCTGAAAGTTGTAAAGTCTTGGTTGAGACTGAAATAAGGTGACGATTAAAACCTCTTACGGTATAGGGGCAGCATTTTCACTTTTGGATAAATAGTGTGCCCAATTTCAACTTCCTGCTACTCATGCCAGGAATATAAGATATGCATAGATGTGGATAGAAAACACTCTGAAGTTTCTAAAACTGTTTGAATCATGTCTGTGAGTATAAGATAACTTATGTAGCAGGCAAAACCCAGAGGACTAACTGTTCAGATTTGTATTTTTTTGCCTCTGACTGTTCCCTAAAGTTGTCTTTGCCAAGGGATATTTCATAGGAACCTGTTTTCAGTTCCTACCACTTCCACTGTGTCACGCCTTGGTCTTAGTATTTTGTGTTTTCTTTAATTATTTGTTCAGGCCAGGGTGTGACATGGGTTTATTGTGTTGTCGTATTGTTTTTTTTGTAGGCATTGGGATTGTGGCTGATTAGGGGTGTGTCTAGCATAGGCTTGGCTGCCTGAGGCGGTTCTCAATCAGAGTTAGGTGATTCTCGTTGTCTCTGATTGGGAACCATATTTAGGTAGCCTGGGTTTCACTGTGTATATCGTGGGTGATTGTTCCCATCTCTGTGTTAGTGTTCACCAGACAGGCTGTATAGGTTTTCACGTTCCATTTGTTGTTTTGTATATTTATAAGTTATTTCATGTATGCTATTCTACATTAAAGAACATGAGTAACCACCACGCTGCATTTTGGTCCGACTCTCCTTCAACAGACGAAAGCCGTTACACACTGGATGTCACCAGTCTTTGGAAGTTGGGTGAGGTTATTTGTTTTGTGCAACGAAGAAGAAGCACATCCTGGAACAACGTTACACTATTGAGAGTTGCGCAAGATGTAAAAATGAGCATGGTTTTTAACTTTCAAATGAGACTGAAATAAGCTGACGATTAATATTGACTGCTATTGATGTAAAATATTACTAGGTCTTTAAGAGTTTATTCGGAAGATAACTGCTCTATAAATATTCTTACGTGGTGCCCTGACTTTCTAGTTAATTACATTTACCTGATTAGCTCAATCAGGTAATATTAATTACAGGGAAAGGATTTTATAGAATAGCATGTCATATCACTTAATCCGGCATAGCCAAAGACACAACATTTATGGAACCCCCGTGCGAGGAATATAAAATAGGATGAGGCTTTCATTTTGATTCAGCCTATATAAAATTTAAAAGCAGATTACAAAATATACCAAGTTTATTTTACACATTATGGGAGTTGGAGACAGAAATGATTGGTGGTGTGTGTGCTGAAGATTCCCCGCCTCTGTGTTGTTCTCTGACTTAGTCAGTGGGTACCGTAAGCGAATACATTTCTGTATGAGGGCTGAGAAAGCTAATTATAGAAATCTGAGAAATACAGCGTTTGGGCAAACGCAGGGCTATTTCTGCCTCGCGCGTTTCAGACGCGGTCATTATTAATTTCTCGAGTGAGGACAAAGAGCCAGCTGATTGAAATTCAGGAGATATTAGCTTGATCAGCGATAATTATCTCTGTCTCTCTCGTGATTCCACGCGAGTAGACCACGGTGCAGCTCGTTGTTTGCCGCGTGTTCCGGTTAAAACATTGTCAAAATAATGCTGAAAAGGGACATAATATGTTATGAATAAAACCTTTCCCTTGCCAAGGGAATCCTATGTTGTGCATTTTCATGCATAAAGTAGGATTAGCTTGCACGGGATGTTAAGCTAACAAAGGGAAAAACAGCCATCTTGTTTTGTGCCACATTGTAATTCCTCCGCCTTGCGGAACGGAAGTCCCGCCCTGGGTACTTTTGCATGATTTCAGCATGGGCAATCAGTGACCGCTGAAGTGTGCCAGTACATTCCTTCAAGAATAATTATTCAGGTCACACTCAAGTCATTACTTATGATATCCAGATGGATATTTATGTCTTATTCAACTGAACTAATAAGTGAAATTGCCAGATTTACATTCTCAAGTAGATCTTTTAAATAATATCCAAATTGATGAGTTTTCTAAATGAAGCAACTTCTCAGGTTAATTGAAGTTTAATTCCCAAATAGCCTATACAGGTTTGATTTATCATTAAATTGATCAACCAGTCAAATTTGTTTTTTTTTGCAAACCATTCAGTAATCCAGTACTGACAGAAGTCCACCCCCAGTAGGAATCCCATGTTGCTTCGGCCTTATCGAGAAGTGTACCATAGTGGTGAATGTTCCCAACATTTGATCTAATGTTTACACATATGATATCCAATCAATGGTGATTGTATGGATTATCGTCTCAGACAATTTAATAAGTAAAATTGTTGAACATACCTTAATGTTCTTCCAATCAAATGAGACACTTTTAAACTTCTCATATTAACCTGGATGAAGCAACATCTCAGGTTAATTAAAGTTTAATACCCAAATAGCCTACCCATGTTGGATTAATCATTGGCATTGATTAATTAATTCAATTTGCTTTTGCAAATTCATTCATCAACGAGCACAAACTCTCCAACAAAATCGTTGTCTGCAGGAACAACAAAATTTTGCCAAAACTAAATACGATGCAATCCACTCCAAACTAGATAAATCTGTCGAGTTATCTACAAACAGGAGCGAGCAATTTGATAACATGCAGGCAGTTTTGTTGAACGTTACTCAAAGTAACACGATTCTACTCAAAACACTGCATACCAAAGACGATCAGTTAATGAACACAATGACTAAGTTGGATGACAAATCAGCAGAACTCATTGAAGTCGCTGACCAAATGAATGTTGAGAGAACTCGGGTGATGAAGATGGAAATATTGATTTCCAAGCAAGCGGAATAAATATTATCACTGAATCTCTCGCTCCATACTCAGGACCTCTATCTGCAAACCGTGACAGGTGCTTATACACCTGCATTGCTTGCTGTTTGGGGTTTTAGGCTGGGTTTCTGTACAGCACTTTGAGATATCAGCTGATGTAAGAAGGGCTATATAAATACATTTGATTTGAGATAAGTTTGAGACCAAAAGAAGCAAGTGTGACACTCATCAGTACTCTAAGCGCTCAAGTGGACTTTGCAATGCAGCAGAATACCACCCTTAGGTACCATCTGGAGGAAGTCCAGAATGGTCACTCTCTACAGCGTGACTATCCATTCATGCAACCGGAGTTCGGGACTAAAAGGAGTGAATACGATAGGTTTCAGACATTGCCTCCATCAAGTGTCCCTCAGTCTTCTCCTCTTGGCAATTCGGCACTGAGTTATATGATGCCTCTTGGCCAACAAAGCCAAAGCTTGTCTTCTCTTCTTGGCCTTTCGGCCCCACCATCCCACCATGATGAAGTCATCCCTCTCCGCCCGCTTGACGCGGAATACCTTGACAAACTTGATGGATCGGTTACTCCCATTGATGGATTGGACAACCAACCAGGTATGGTCACAGGCTACAGTGATCTCCACCGACCACACTGTCATCCCCTAACGCTAGTTGCAACGCAGTCATTCACGAGGAGTATCTGTCAAAAGCACCCTTTGGGAAAAAGACGTTTAGAAACCTCTTGGTGCAGAATCCGATCCAAGGAGATATTACAATATCTCGACACATTCCATCAGCCAATCTGATTGACCATTCTTTTCCTGATTTCGAGCCAGCTGTCTCTGTGAATAAGCAACTTCCCTCCTAAATCAAATCAAATTTTATTTGTCACATACACATGGTTAGCAGATGTTAATGCGAGTGTAGCGAAATGCTTGTGCTTCTAGTTCCGACAATGCAGTGATAACCAACAAGTAATCTAACTAACAATTCCAAAACTACTGTCTTATACACAGTGTAAGGGGATAAGGAATATGTACATAAGGATATATGAATGAGTGATGGTACAGAGCAGCATACAGTAGATGGTATCGAGTACAGTATATACATATGAGATGAGTGTGTAGACAAAGTAAACAAAGTGGCATAGTAAAGTGGCTAGTGATACATGTATTACATAAGGATGCAGTCGATGATGTAGAGTACAGTATATACATATGCATATGAGATGAATAATGTAGGGTAAGTAACATTATATAAGGTAGCATTGTTTAAAGTGGCTAGTGATATATTTACATCATTTCCCATCAATTCCCATTATTAAAGTGGCTGGAGTTGAGTCTGTGTGTTGGCAGCAACCACTCAATGTTAGTGGTGGCTGTTTAACAGTCTGATGGCCTTGAGATAGAAGCTGTTTTTCAGTCTCTCGGTCCCAGCTTTGATGCACCTGTACTGACCTCGCCTTCTGGATGATAGCGGGGTGAACAGGCAGTGGTTCGGGTGGTTGATGTCCTTGATGATCTTTATGGCCTTCCTGTAACAACGGGTGGTGTAGGTGTCCTGGAGGGCAGGTAGTTTGCCCCCGGTGATGCGTTGTGCAGTCCTCACTACCCTCTGGAGAGCCTTACGGTTGAGGGCGGAGCAGTTGCCGTACCAGGCGGTGATACAGCCCGCCAGGATGCTCTCCCTTGCTCGGATTTCGTCAACCTTGTTGTCAAGAGACTGGACATTGGCAAGAAGAATGCTGTGAAGTGGTGCGCGATGTGCCCTTTTTCGGAGTCTGACCAGAACAATGCCTCGTTTCCCTCTTTTTCGGAGTCGTTTTTTTGGGTCGCTGCATCCTCCCTGCAGTCGTGCAATAAGGTAGTTGAGATGAACTTCTCTTGCCCTTCGAACACTTCCACAAGCACTGTGGCCGTCTCAGCAAGAAAAACATTGATGCGCAGAGTATACTCTGCTTCCGATGATACACCTTCCGCTTTGTGGGGGACTGTCAACCCTTACAATGACACTAATGGCGTCAGTCCAGCAACTGACCCGATGACTCCCAATGGGGAAACACTTTGCAATATCACAGACTGATATCCTTATCTCAGTTTGCAGGTACTGAAGAGGTTTGCCACACGCGGAAGTGGTGGTGACTGACAGACCTCGAAAGCCACTGAGGGTGTTTAACCACAAACACCAGGAGACTTGGTTGAAAGGTTACAGCCATTCTCATAATAACGCGGCCACTGACAACTCGTACATAGGGTCAGAAACTTTTGTTTGCGCCTCGGATACCAACACCACCCGCTGGTGTGGGGGTCCCGAGAAACAAAGGGGGGGGAATAATAGCCCAGACCCATGAGGAGCCTTATCAAGGCCGGTGGGGGGGGGGGGGGGGGGGGGGGGGGGTCGAGACTACGGACAATACCGTACGAGGCCACCAGATCATAAATTAAATCTAGTTGTAAACTCCCCTATGAGAACAGTGAGGAGCAGACAGGCCCCTAGAAGGGGATTATCTTAAAACACATTTAAGATAGTACTGAAGTGTACCATACTGGTTGTAAAGGAAGTCCAGTGGACTTGTCCACCTCCAAAACAAGTTCAACAATAATCATTCCTTGCTATGTGTAGTAGCCACTACACGACAACTAGTAAAATGCTCTAATCATGTATTCCTGTAGGATAACATTTCAGAATAAATTGGTAGGACAACTGGACCCCTTGAGTACCAGTACCAATACCACAGTCAGTCCAGCAACACTCAGTAAGAGGATTAGTAACCTCACAAGTTAAATTGCTATTGATAATAGCAACATAGGAGTCACTCAGAGTGCAGCACGGGGAAGGGAATCTCCATTGCACTCTTCCAATGGTTAACACACGCCACTAATAAACAGAACCCTCTGCTCAGGAGAAAGGTTATTAGAAGTCATGAACCATGATCACACCACGTACGACTGGTCTAATAGTTAGAGTACTTCCGTCATGAGGTTAGCTCCTCCGTGGATAACATAGCTATGAAGTATACTTCTTCATACCTACCGCCACTACAATAGCGGAAGACAGTGACTGGTAGTAAAACCACTACAGACTCCCTTGACACCAATTATTTTTTTCTGAATATTTTATTTTTGCATTGTCCAATTAAGATCATTCAAAACAAAAGTGAAAAGATATTAGACTATGATAGGACAAAGTGACAGTAAACAGACTAGCGTAAAAAAAATATATATATATAATTATATAATTATACAAACGTATAATAAGAAAAAAATAATAATGAGACATTGGATCACCTGCCGTAGGCTACATACTGTATTATACATTACGTGTGAAACATTATGTGAGTATTATATATAGATTCAATCAATGAGATGTGGGGGGAGATTCTCCATATAGTCAATAAAAAGTTGACCAATTCTGTAAAATGTCTTTAACTTATTCCTCAAGCAGTAAGTGATTTTCTCCAAAGGGATACAACTATTAACTTCCGATAGCCACATTGCAACTGGCAGGGAGGAATCCAATTTCCATATCAAGGCAATACATTTCTTGGCAATCGCTAGCAATATTTCTGTTAGCTTTATAGTATGGCTTTGCCTAAGATTGGTGTTAGTAAAGTTACCCAGTAGACAGACCTCCGGGTCTAAAGGGAATGCAACCCTGTGAATTGAGGATATACAGTGCCTTGCGAAAGTATTCGGCCCCCTTGAACTTTGCGACCTTTTGCCACATTTCAGGCTTCAAACATAAAGATATAAAACTGTATTTTTTTTGTGAAGAATCAACAACAAGTGGGACACAAACATGAAGTGAAACGACATTTATTGGATATTTCTAACTTTTTTAACAAATTCAAAAACTGAAAAATTGGGCGTGCAAAATTATTCAGCCCCCTTAAGTTAATACTTTGTAGCGCCACCTTTTGCTGCGATTACAGCTGTAAGTCGCTTGGGGTATGTCTCTATCAGTTTTGCACATCGAGAGACTGACACTTTTTCCCATTCCTCCTTGCAAAACAGCTCGAGCTCAGTGAGGTTGGATGGAGAGCATTTGTGAACAGCAGTTTTCTGTTCTTTCCACAGATTCTCGATTGGATTCAGGTCTGGACTTTTACTTGGCCATTCTAACACCTGGATATGTTTATTTTTGAACCATTCCATTGTAGATTTTGCTTTATGTTTTGGATCATTGTCTTGTTGGAAGACAAATCTCCGTCCCAGTCTCAGGTCTTTTGCAGACTCCATCAGGTTTTCTTCCAGAATGGTCCTGTATTTGGCTCCATCCATCTTCCCATCAATTTTAACCATCTTCCCTGTCCCTGCTGAAGAAAAGCAGGCCCAAACCATGATGCTGCCACCACCATGTTAGACAGTGGGGATGGTGTGTTCAGAGAGATGAGCTGTGTTGCTTTTACGCCAAACATAATGTTTTGCATTGTTGCCAAAAAGTTCAATTTTGGTTTCATCTGACCAGAACACCTTCTTCCACATGTTTGGTGTGTCTCCCAGGTGGCTTGTGGCAAATTTGAAATGACACTTTTTATGGATATCTTTAAGAAATGACTTTCCTCTTGCCACTCTTCCATAAAGGCCAGATTTTTGCAATATACGACTGATTGTTGTCCTATGGACAGAGTCTCCCACCTCAGCTGTAGATCTCTTCAGTTCATCCAGAGTGATCATAGGCCTCTTGGCTGCATCTCTGATCAGTCTTCTCCTTGTATGAGCTGAAAGTTTAGAAGGATGGCCAGGTCTTGGTAGATTTGCAGTGGTCTGATACTCCTTCCATTTCAATATTATCACTTGCACAGTGCTCCTTGGGATGTTTAAAGCTTGGCAAATCTTTTTGTATCCAAATCCGGCTTTAAACTTCTTCACAACAGTATCTCGGACCTGCCTGGTGTGTTCCTTGTTCTTCATGATGCTCTCTGCGCTTTTAACGGACCTCTGAGACTATCACAGTGCAGGTGCATTTATACGGAGACTTGATTACACACAGGTGGATTGTATTTATCATCATTAGTCATTTAGGTCAACATTGGATCATTCAGAGATTCTCACTGAACTTCTGGAGAGAGTTTGCTGCACTGAAAGGGGCTGAATAATTTTGCACACCCAATTTTTCAGTTTTTGATTTGTTAAAAAAGTTTGAAATATCCAATAAATGTTGTTCCACGTCATGATTGTGTCCCACTTGTTGTTGATTCTTCACAAAAAAATACACTTTTATATCTTTATGTTTGAAGCATGAAATGTGGCAAAAGGTCGCAAAGTTCAAGGGGGCCGAATACTTTCGCAAGTCACTGTAGTATCGCATACCCCCTGCCAGAAACCGTGTAATTTTGAACACTTCCAAGTGGAATGGAGGAATGTTCCTTCATCTGAGCCACATCTAAAACATAGGGATGAGATATCTGGGTGGAACTTGTGCAGTCTAGATGGGGTGTTATAGAGCTGATGGAGGAAATTAAACTGGATCAGTCTGTATCTGGAGTTCAATGTGGATGTAACACCATCCCTGCATAGGTCACTCCATAGATCCTCATCAAGATCAATACCCAGATCTTTTTCCCATCTTAGTCTGGGTTTATCTAGCCCAGGCAGTGTTAGTCCTGACAAAAGAGCATTGTATACACGGGAATTGGACTTGAACAGTGGTTGGTCTGCGTGGCAGAGTTGTTCAATAGGTGACATCTTAGGTAGGTTCCATTGTCCCTTGAGAGTCACCCTAATAAAGTTTCGTAGTTGTAGGTAGCTAAAAAGTCCCTGTTCGGCAAGTGGTATTTCTGTTTCAGCTGATCAAAAGACATAATAACTCCCTCCTCATGACAATGTTCCTGAAGAGTGATCCCCTTATCAGACCATGGTCTAAAGTTACTATTCTGGAAAAACATAGGAATCAATATATTGTTCCATAAAGGGGTTTTAGGGGAAAGGAATCCCCCTCGTCTGAACAGCTCATGCAGTTTGCACCATGCCAGGACAAAATGTATGATTAAAGGGTTGTCTGTGATTGTTTTGTATAGATTTTCTGTCCCATTTGTAAAACAATTCTGCCCCAGTGTCATCATTTACGTCAAGCTTTTCAATGTTCAACCATGAGGGAGAGGGACCATTGTCAAACCTCTGAGCCAGAAACCTAGACTGTGCAGCCCAGTAGTACATTCTAAAATTGGGGAGGTTTAAGCCCCCTTGACTGTAATCAAGGGTCAGTTTATCCAGGCCAACCCTAGGGGTTTTGCCATGCCAGATAAACCGTCTGGTCAGCTTGTCGAGAGAGGAAAAAAATGCTGCGGGAACAGGGATAGGGAGAGATTGAAACAGATATAGAAATCTGGGCAGGACATTCATTTTAATTACACTGATTCTACCCAGTAGAGTGAGAGGTAAGTCCATCCATTTACAGTAGAGTGAGAGGTAAGTCCATCCATTTACAAAGGTCAACCTCCACCTTTTGCAACAAACTGGCCAGATTGAGTTTATAGAGGTTGTTCAGATTACCATCCACCATTATGCCCAAATACGTGAAGCCCATAGGCGACCATCTAAAAGGAAACTTGTGCTTGATGGTATGATGGTCAAAGACAGACAACGGTAAGATTTAGCTTTTATAATAATATCCAGAGAAAGAACTATAACACTGTAGTAGGATCTGCAAGTAAGAGAGGGAGTGTTCTGGGTTTGTTAGAAATAAGATAAGGTCGTCCGCAAAGAGTGATAGTTTATGGGTATGGGGGCCCACCTCAAAGCCATGTATGTCAGGGCACGTTCTAATAGCCTCAGCCAACGGTTCGATGGCGAGGGCAAAGAGGTGGGGGCTAATTGGGCAACCTTGTCTGTTCCCCCTATAAAGAGGGAAAGAGGAGGAAGTAATCCTATTGGTAGCAATCCTAGCTTTAGGAGATTTGTAGAGTGATTTTATCAAATTTACAAACACGGTACCTAAACCGAACTTTTGCAAGACGCGAAAGAGGTATGGCCATTCAACCTTATCAAAGGCCTTTTCAGCGTCGAGGGAGACTGCGACACTAGGTGTTTTGTTTTTGTTAGCAAGGTGAATTATATCAAAGAACCTTCTGAGATTATTGGAGGACAATCTATTAATTATGAAGCCAGTCTGATCTGGGTTGACCAACAGGGGAAGACATGACTCCAGTCTCTTAGATAGATTGTAAACTGGTCACCAAGATGCTATGTTAAGGAGAGAGATTGGTCTATAGGAGGCGCACTTTAGCGGGTTTTTCCCTTTCTTGTGGATTACAGTAATCACTGCTTGAGAGAAGGACTCTGGAAAGCAGTTGTCTTCCCTGGCTGTTTTAAGTACCTCCATAAGGTAGGGGACCAACAGCTCCCTAAATTATTTATAGAACTCTGGAGGGAAGCCATTCTCCCCAGGAGATTTATTAGAAGGTAAGGATTTAATGGCCACCAACAATTCAGGAACTGAGAAGTGTTCACTCAGGCGCTCGCCGTCTTCCCCTGACAGGCATGGGAGGTTGAGAGAGGAGAGAAAGGAGTCGATCTCTGATAGATAATCGCTTGATTGGGAAGTGTAGAGGTCTTCATAGTATTTCTTAAAAGTATAATTAATTTCAGTAGGGTCGAAAGATATCTCATTAGTAAGAGTTTCTGTGGCATTAATTGTCCTCTTACTTTCCTCTGCTTTCAGTTACCATGCCAATACTTTGTGAGCTTTCTCTCCAAGCTCGTAATAACGCTGTTTTGATTTATTGATGGCCCTCTCAGCTTGATATGTGTTCAGAATATTATATTTAAGTTTTTTATTTACCAAAAGCCTGTATATGTTATGCAGGTGAATGAGGACCCAAAAGCGACTTAACAGAAACAGAGTTTATTCCAGTCTTAACAGAAAACGACTAATCCTGAAATCTTTCACAGGTAATGTCCAAACAGGAATAACAGAAATCCTCTAGTCTGTAGAGGGGAACAACAGGAGAAGCGGCCACAGACTGCAGGTCGCTCCGGGTTGGCGCAGGCCGTAGCTGATAGAGACACCTGCTCACACGCAGCATCTGATGAAGGCAAAAACACGACAGGACGGAACAAGGACACAGCGAACAGCAAACATCAAACAAGGATCCGACAAGGACAGAAGCAGAAACGAAGAGAGAAATAGGGACTAAATCAGAGGGCAAAAATAGGGGACAGGTGTGAAAGAGCAAACGAGGTAGTTAGGAGAATGAGGAACAGCTGGGAGCAGGAACGGAACGATAGAGAGAGAGAGGGATAGAGAGAGAGGGAAAGAAACCTAATAAGACCAGCAGGGGGAAACGAATAGAAGAGAAAGCACAGGGACAAGACATGACAATATATGACAAAACATGACAGTATAGATCTTTAGTCGGGCTTCTTTGGTAGGTGTTCTCTAGCTCTGAGATTTCAGATTCAAGGGCATTCAGTTCCGCACCGTGTTTTCCTTTCAGCCCTTTAGTACAGGGAATGATCTGTCCCCTCAGATAGTCCTTCAATGTGTCCCAAAGAATGAAACTGTCAGGAGCGGAGGGTTTGTTTGTCAAAGTAAAAATATTGATCTCCTCTTTGATGAATGCACAAAATTCAGGTTGCTTTGGGAGTGTAGAATTTAGTCTCCATCTATATGCTCCATTTACCTTGGTAGGAATGGAGATTGATAATACCAGAGGAGAAATGGTCACTAAGCAATCTGGGGAGATACTCGACATCTAACACTCTATGAAACAGTTGTGTCGAAAGTAAAACGTTATCTATGCGTGTGTGTCTTGTGTGGGTGTGAATAAAAAGAGTAGTCCCTATCTTGTGGGTGCAACTGTCTCTAGATGTCTAGTAAATTGAGATCTTTCATGAATGACATGGTGAGCTTGCCGGCTTTGGTAAGAGGTGAGAGTTTATCAGAGGACCTATCAAGAACGGTATCTATGCAAAAATTTAAATCTCCTCCAACCAGTAGTCATCCTGGTGGTGCTTGAGCGACCTGAAGGAAGACATTCTGAATAAACATATGGTCATCGAAGTTAGGAGCATAAATATTCAATAGGGTCCAAGACTCTGAAAACATATGCCCCTGCACCAAAACAAACCTGCCAGAGGGATCAGAGATGGTGTTGTTACATTTACATTTACATTTAAGTCATTTAGCAGACGCTCTTATCCAGAGCGACTTACAAATTGGTGCATTCACCTTATGACATCCAGTGGAACAGCCACTTTACAATAGTGCATCTAAATCTTTTAAGGGAGGGGGGTGAGAAGGATTACTTTATCCTATCCTAGGTATTCCTTAAAGAGGTGGGGTTTCAGGTGTCTCCGGAAGGTGGTGATTGACTCCGCTGTCCTGGCGTCGTGAGGGAGTTTGTTCCACCATTGGGGGGCCAGAGCAGCGAACAGTTTTGACTGGGCTGAGCGGGAACTGTACTTCCTCAGTGGTAGGGAGGCGAGCAGGCCAGAGGTGGATGAACGCAGTGCCCTTTTTTGGGTGTAGGGCCTGATCAGAGCCTGGAGGTACTGAGGTGCCGTTCCCCTCACAGCTCCGTAGGCAAGCACCATGGTCTTGTAGCGGATGCGAGCTTCAACTGGAAGCCAGTGGAGAGAGCGGAGGAGCGGGGTGACGTGAGAGAACTTGGGAAGGTTGAACACCAGACGGGCTGCGGCGTTCTGGATGAGTTGTAGGGGTTTAATGGCACAGGCAGGGAGCCCAGCCAACAGCGAGTTGCAGTAATCCAGACGGGAGATGACAAGTGCCTGGATTAGGACCTGCGCCGCTTCCTGTGTGAGGCAGGGTCGTACTCTGCGGATGTTGTAGAGCATGAACCTACAGGAACGGGCCACCGCCGTGATGTTAGTTGAGAACGACAGGGTGTTGTCCAGGATCACGCCAAGGTTCTTAGCGCTCTGGGAGGAGGACACAATGGAGTTGTCAACCGTGATGGCGAGATCATGGAACGGGCAGTCCTTCCCCGGGAGGAAGAGCAGCTCCGTCTTGCCGAGGTTCAGCTTGAGGTGGTGATCCGTCATCCACACTGATATGTCTGCACAAGGGGATGTGTCTACTTATAGAAATTGCAGTTGCTCTTGCTTTGGAGTTAAAAGAGGACGCAAAAACTTGTACTACCCATTTCCTCTTCAATTTCTTGTGTTCACTGGCTGTAAGATGTGTTTCTTGTAAAAATACAATGTCAGCCTTTAATTTCTTAAGGTATGTATAGACTCTGTTCCTTTTAATTGGGCTGTTAACCTGTTACTCCTACCCCCTACTTTTTCGAACATTCTGTTAAAAATCATGCAACATTTCAGCGCTCTGCTGCTCATGCCAGGAATATAGTATACGCATATGATTAGTATGTGTGGATAGAAAACACTCAGACGTTTATAAAACTGGTTAAATCACGGCTGTGACTATAACATAACGTGTGTTTCATCGAAAAGTGCAGGAAAATCTGATCAATGAAAATTGAAATATATATCCATCCGCCACTTCAACCCTTTGATAAAGGCGAACCACAATAAATGGGGCTGAGGTTGCAATACCTACAGCTTCCACACGATGTCAACAGTCTTGTCATTTGCCTAGGCTTTGTTTCTTGGTCAAACGAAGACAAGCCATTTCTTCAGGTCTCCGACCGGATATTTTGGTTGAGATTTACCCGGACATTATTTCCAGACGGACAGCTAAAGAATACACATCGCCTCGTGATCAATTTGGTCGCTTATTAACGTATTTCAAAGTGTTTTGTGAAAGTTTATCGTCAACGTTTTTAATTTAAAAAAATGACGTTACGTTATAAGATTATATTTTTTTCCGTTTATCACACAGTCTTCATAGATCGATATCTAGGCTAGCAGTGGCTGGGTTTTTGTTGTCCTTGATGATCTTTATGGCCTTCCTGTGACACTTTCAGTTTCGCGCGAATGCTGCCATCAATCCACGGTTTCTGGTTTGGGAATGTTTTAATCGTTGCTGTGGGTAGAACGTCGCCGATGCACTTTTTTGTTGGACACAATGCGGAACATATCCCAATCCACGTGATCGAAGCAGTCTTGAAGCTTGGAATCAGATTGGTCGGACCAGTGTTGAACAGACCTGAGCGCAGGAGCTTCTTGTTTTAGTTTCTGTCTGTAGGCTGGAAGCAACAAAATGGAGTCATGGTCAGCTTCTCCGAAAGGAGGGCAGGGGAGGGCCTTATATGCATTGCGGAAGTTAGAAGAACAATGATCCGGGGTTTTACCAGCCCTGGTAGCACAATCCATATGCTGATAGAATTTAGGGAGTCTTGTTTTCAGATGAGCCTTGTTAAAATCCCCAGCTACAATGAATGCAGCCTCATGATATGTGGTTTCCAGTTTACATAGAGTTAAATAAAATTTGTTCAGGGCCCTCGATGTGTCTGCTTGGGGGGGAATATATATGGCTGTGATTATAATCGAAGAGAATTCCCTTGGTAGATAATGCGGTCGATTGTGAGGAATTCTAAGTCAGGTGAACAGAAGGACTTGAGTTCTTGTATGTTGTTAACCTGTTACTCCTACCCCCTACTTTTTCGAACATTCTGTTAAAAATCACGCAACATTTCAGCGCCCTGCTACTCATGCCAGGAATATAGTATATGCATATGATTAGTATGTGTGGATAGCAAACACTCTGACGTTTCTAAAACTGGTTAAATCACGGCTGTGACTTTAACAGAGCGTGCGTTTCATCGAATAGCGCAGGAAAACCTGATCACTGAAAATTGAAATAAATATCCTTGCGCTTACTTCCAGGAATTGTTCAAAGTGAACCGAATTACATGAGACCGAGGTTTCAGCGCCTACAGCTACCACACGTTGTCTAGAGTCTTGTCATTTGATTCACAATTGATTCTTGGTCTAACCGGTTCAAGGGAACTCCTTCCCTCTGTTCTCCGACTGGATGTTTTGGTCGAGCTCTCTCCGGCCATGTTTTTTTTCCAGACGACACTATAGAAGTTACATCGCCTCCTGATGAATTTTATCGCTTATTAACCTGTACTAATACCTAAAGTTGCATTACAAAAGTATTTCGAAGTGTTTTCTGAAAGTTTATCGTCGACTTTTTGAATTTTAAAAAATGACGTTACGTTATGAAACGCTCTTTTTTTCCGTTTATCATACAGTCTACATAGAACGATATCTAGGCTATATATGGACCGATTTAATCGAAAAAAAAGACCCAATAGTGATTATGGGACATCTAGGAGTGCCAACAAAGAAGATGGTCAAAGGTAATGTTTTATATTTTATTGTGCGGTTTGTGTAGCGCCGAACATGCCAATTATTTTGTTTACGTCCCCTGCGGGTCTTTTGTGGTGTTACATGCTATCAGATAATAGCTTCTCATGCTTTCGCCGAAAAGCATTTTAAAAACATTAAACTTTAAAAACTCTGACTTGTTGCCTGGATTCACAACGAGTGTAGCTTTAATTCAATACCCTGCATGTGTATTTTAATGAACGTTTGAGTTTTAACTAATACTATTAGCATTTAGCGTAGCGCATTTGCATTTCCAGAGCTCTAGATGGGACGCCTGCGTGCCAGGTAGGAGCAAGTGGTTAATCATAAGGCCCCTCTTTTTACCAGAAATATGCTTGTTTCTGTCGGTGCGATGCGTGAAGAAACTAGCTGGCTGCAGAGACTTCTTTAGCGTGAGCCATGTTTCGTGAAGAAAAGAACATTACAATCTCTGATGTCTCTCTGGAATGCTACCCTTGCTCGGATTTCATCAACCTTGCTGTCAAGAGACTGGACATTGGCGAGTAGTATTGTGCTGCCATCCTGTAGTTGTTAGCTATCTGTCTAGTTTTGCATGGGAACGCAACTCAAGGGCAGAATAGTGAAAAAAAATCAACACAGCGGGCTCAAGCACAAGAATAACTGCACACGGTGGTTATGTTTCTACGTTCATCAGCCAACAAAGCCTCTTATCCTAGGGAAGACCAGCAGTCTACGATGCAACAACCAGAGCCAGATGTTCAACAGAGAGAGATGGAAGAGCCTCTTCAGCACATTGGGACCAAGTCTCAATCTACAAGATCAAGGTCACCAAAACAGTCAAGCAGATCCTCAACGGTCCTAACAAGTCTCTTATGCTGAGAAGGAAGCTTCTGTGATGAAACAAAAGGCAGAAATAGAAGCCAGCTTGTTGAAGCAAAAAGCTGACCTCGAGGCAAGTTTATATGTTCTCCAAGTTGAGAGAGCAGCTGCTGCTGCGTTGGCTGAAGCTGCAGCCTTTGAAGAAGTTGTAGGATCAGAACGCAGAGAGCTTCGCAAAGAACTAGACACAGGGACACAGCCCTTAAGTCCAGTCCAACGTACATGTGAGTATGTGCAACAACATGCTAGGCCCTACTTTGCTGAACTTCCATTTGAAGTGGAGAAACAAGAGCTTAGTGTTGACCCAGCTACATGCCATAATCCAGAAAGTAGCAAACAACAGAACATGAGCAGAGACTCTCCGTTCAAAAGAAATGAACAGCAGCATGGTGGAAATGGAAAGCAAGCCCACTTCCAGTCACACACACACACAACTTCCCTGAGTCACAAGTGGCACCAGACCTCACCAAGTACCTCCTATGACGTGAGATGGTGAGTTCCGGACTCCTGAAGTTTGATGATCGCCCTGAAAATTATTGGGCATGGAAAGCATCTTTTCTCAATGCGACCAGAGACTTGAATTTATCAGCCAGGGAAGAGTTAGATCTAATTACCAAGTGGCTAGGGGCAGAGTCGTCTGAGCAAGCAAACAGAATTAGATCTGTCCATATTTTCAACGCAACAGCAGGGCTTAACATGGTCTGGCAACGACTAGAAGAGTGCTATGGTACACCCGAAGTGATCGAGAATGCACTGTTGAAGAAAAATGATGATTTTCCAAAACTGGCTAACAAAGACAATCACAAACTAAGAGAACTAGGTGACATTCTTCTCGAACTGGAGTGTGCTAAAGTAGAAGGGTACCTTCCAGGCCTCGCTTATCTGGACACATCTCGGGGGGTAAACCCTATTGTAGAGAAACTTCCATTCAGTTTACAAGAAAAATGGATAGCACAGGGATCCAAATATAAGGAGGACTATCGGGTAGCATTCCCACCATTCTCGTTCTTCTCGAGATTCATCAGGATCCAAGCGGAAATTAGAAATGACCCCAGCTTCACCCTCTACACCTCAACTAACCAGGTGTCCATGAAAAGTGATAAACCTGCCAGGTACAGCAGCAAGACACCTGTGACTGTATACAAGACAGATGTGTCATCTGAGGCTTCAGACCACCAAACCAAACCCAGTAAGACAAAGGTTGAAAACCCTGACCGTCACTGCCCAATACATAACAAGCCTCATCCTCTTAAAAAGTGTCGTGGGTTTAGATACAAAACTCTAGATGAGCGCAAATCATATCTCAAAGACAATGGCATTTGTTTCCGATGTTGTGGGTCAACTCAGCACAGAGATAAAGACTGTAAGGTTTCAATCAAGTGCTCTGAGTGCGACAGCGACAGGCATCTTGCTGCTCTGCATCCAGGCCCAGCCCCTACAAATACAGACACCGCTACAGCAGAGACAGAGCATGGCGGGGAGCAAGGTGACGATGCTCTTCTATCTGTCACCTCAAAGTGTACAGAGATCTGTGGTGAGGCAGTCAATCCAAGATCATGTTCAAAAATATGCCTAGTCAAAGCTTATCCGGCTGGGAAAAGAGAGAAAGCTGTCAAAATGTATGTAGTGCTTGATGAACAGAGTAACAAATCTCTGGCCAAGACAGAGTTTTTCAGTCTCTTCAACATCAATGACAACTCTGCTCCATACACCATGAAGACGTGTTCTGGGGTAACATAGACTTCAGGCAGGAGAGCCGTCAACTTCATGGTGGAGTCTATAGATGGACACATGCAGCTCACTCTCCCTACTCTGATAGAGTGTGATATGATGCCAGACGATAGGATGGAGATTCCCTCCCCCGACATTGCGTATCATCATCCCCATCTGCAACCAGTTATGGACAGAATTCCAGCTGTGGACCCAGACGCTCCCATCCTCCTGCTCTTAGGACGAGACATCTTAAGGGTACACAAGGTACGAGAGCAAATCAATGGGC
Source organism: Oncorhynchus gorbuscha (assembly GCF_021184085.1). NCBI lineage: Eukaryota > Metazoa > Chordata > Actinopteri > Salmoniformes > Salmonidae > Oncorhynchus > Oncorhynchus gorbuscha. Next base: position 15,861,098 of record NC_060177.1, on the reverse strand, counting down.
CCCACGACACTCCTTATGCACAGCGACTCGACCTCGGGTGGGTCATTGTGGGTGAGGTCTGTCTGGGAACGGCTCACCGACCAGCCAATGTTAACGCGTTCAGGACAAACATACTTCAAAATGGTCGCACATCCTATCTGAGCCCTTGCCCTGAAATCATCCAGGTAAAAGAGAACTACAACAGCGTAGCTCAGAAACACATCTCTCCCTCTACACTGCACTCGAGAGATCCAAGCACAACTGTGAACACAGACAGCCTGGGATGTTCCGTGTTCGACAAAACACAAGACGAGCATAAACCAGCACCATCAGTGGAGGACAAAGCCTTCTTGGACATTATGGACAAACAGGTTTTCCAGGATGATGGAAACAACTGAGTGCCTCCACTACCCTTTCGCCCCATTAGACGTCGCCTTCCTAATAACAGGGAGCAGGCCATGAACCGTCTCACATCACTTCGCAGGACTTTAGACAAAAAGCCTGACATGAAGCATCATTTTATTGACTTCATGCAAAAGATGCTGGATAACGACCAAGCCGAACCTTCACAGCCACTAGAGACGAAGAATGTTGGTATCTGCCCATATTTGGTGTTTACCATCCACAAAAGCCTGAACAAATACGAGTAGTATTTGACTCCAGTGCTAAGTGTCAAGGCGTGTCACTTAACGATGTTCTGCTCAGTGGTCCAGACTTAAACAACACACTCTTGGGTGTCCTAATGCGTTTCCGCAAGGATTGCATTGCACTAACAGCAGATGTGCAACGAATGTTTTACTGTTTTGGTGTACGTGAGGATCACAGAGATTACTTAAGGTTTATCTGGTATGAAGACAACAACCCAGATAGAAACATAACTGAGTACAGGATGAAAGTCCATGTATTTGGGAACAGCCCTTCACCAGCCGTAGCCATCTACTGCATGAGACGAGCAGCGCTACAGGGTGAGAATGAACACGGGTCAGAACCCAAGCAATATGTAGTGAGGATCTTCTACGTCGATGATGGGCTGACATCAGAAGCTACTACAGAAGAAGCTGTAGTAGCTGATCAGAGTGAGTGGGATGCCCCTCTTCCCACAGAAAAAGAAGAGGAATGGAAAATGTGGAAGGAATCTTTGATGGAGTTGGAACATATGAATATTCAGCGGACCTACATCCCAGTCTCCTTGTCTACCACTCAAAGAAGAGAGCTACACATCTTCTCGGATGCCTCTACAGTAGCCATAGGAGTGGTAGCCTACCTGAGAGTTATTGACTCGGAAGGTCAATGCCATGTTGGATTTGTCATGGGGAAATCAAAATTGGCCCCTCGTCCAGCCCACACTATCCCACGCCTAGAACTGTGTGTGGCTTTGCTAGCTGTTGAGATGTATGAACTGATCAAAGACGAAATTGACATTGATATACATGCAGCCAAGTTCTACACAGACAGTAAGATAGTTCTCGGTTACATCCACAATGTCACCAAAATATTCTATGTTTATGTTGCCAATAGGATAACTCGCATCAGAAAGTCAACCCATCCAGATCAGTGGTGCTATATAAACACTGATAGCAGCAGACCAGCAACCAGGCCCATACTTGCTGCGCTCTTAAAACACACTAGTTGGTTCTCAGGTCCACCGTTCCTGACCCAAACAAACTCGAGTAAGCCTGAGAACATCAATTTTGACCTTGTAGAGCCTCACACAGATGCAGAGATTCGACCAGATGTCACTGTCTTTGCCTCTAAAGTTTCTAGAGCTCAACTCGGCTCTCATCGCTTTGAGAGGTTCTCAAGCTGGAAAACTCTCAATCGAGCCACAGCACGACTCATTCATGTTGCAAGATCCTTCCATGAAGGTGCAGACAACACCAGCTGCAGAGGCTGGCATGACTGTAATAAACCATGCGGTACAAGTGAGTTGTCACAAGCCAAAACAGCAATCATTCACTGTGTGCAACATGAAGCTTTCAGAGAGGAATTGAAATGCATTGAAAAAGGAAGAGTTCCCAAAGCAAAGTACACTCAAAAAGCTGAACCCAGTGATTGATGAGGATGGGTTGCTGAGGGTGGGAGGCCGCTTATCCACCGCCGACATGTTACAAGACGAAAAACATCCTCTCATCATCCCACGGACACATCATGTTGCCACTCTGCTGGTAAGACATTATCACGAGCAAGTGGCTCACCAAGGCTGTCATTTTTCAGATGGAGCTATTCGAGCAGCAGGCTTCTGGATTATTGGGAGCAAACGTCTGGTCTCTGGTATCATTCACAAGTGTGTCACCTGCCGCAAGGTTAGAGGGATGTTAGTTGACCAAAAAATGGCTGACTTGCCTGCAGAAACTCACATCTGAACCACCATTCACCAGCGTTGGACTTGATGTGTTTGGACCATGGAATGTCATAACTCGTCGCACTAGAGGTGGTAGTGCAGACTCCAAGCGCTGGGCGGTGCTATTTACCTGTATGTCTACTAGAGCAGTCCATATCGAGCTTATCGAATCCATGTCCACATCCAGCTTCTTCAACGCGCTGAGGCGTTTTTTCACTATCTGTGGTCCAGCAAAAGTGCTACGGTCTGATCGAGGTACAAACTTTATAGGTGCCTGCAGGGAACTGGGTATCGACACAAATGACTCAGAACTGACTAAATACCTCTTAGATAAGGGATGTACTTGGATATTTAATCCTCCACACTCGTCTCATATGGGTGGTTCTTGGGAGAGACTCATTGGGGTTGCCAGACGTATTCTTGATGCTATGCTGTTTCAGACGGGCTCCACTCGTCTCCCACATGAGGTCTTGAGCACTCTTATGTCTGAAGTTATGGCAATAATTAATGCGAGACCCTTAGTGTCAGTATCAACCGACCCTGACATGCCTACCATTCTCACACCCTCAATGTTACTTACACAAAAGACCAGCGCTACCTCAGCCCCTTCCGGATACTTCAGCGTGAACGACCTTCATGGAAAACAGTGGAAGCAAGTCCAGTGTCTCGCTGACACCTTTTGGAAAAGGTGGATACAGGAGTACCTGACAACGCTGCAGAGACACAGAAAATGGACAGCAGAAAAGCCTAATGTAAAAGTGGGAGATGTTGTCTTATTGAAAGACAGTCAGGCACACATAAATGACTGGCCAGTCGGGCTTGTGGTAAAAACCTTTCCCAGTACTGACAAAAAGGTTAGGAAAGTAGAACTAAAAATTGTCAAGCAAGGAGCTGCTAAGGTGTTTCTGAGACCAATCTCAGAGATTGTTGTTCTCCTTTCTGACGCATCCTAGAGACAAAAGATAAAAATAGAAAGGACATTATTTGTTTCTTGATATGTTTTATTTCATAGTGGCACAATTTCATTATACCAGGCGGGGAGTGTGCTGCCATCCTGTTAGAAGGTAACAGATTATTTTATTACAATGGTTAAATTGGATTTTCATTGTGTTCAATGGTGTTATTTGCCCCCTAGTGGCGCTTTCTGGTACTTAGAAAGACCACGCAAACAGGAAGTACAGAATTTGTTTTGCACGCATAGAAACAGCTACAAACAACGCTATGGTGCAGGTCTTTCAATGTAGTTATTTCTTGTCACGCTTCAGCCTTGGAAAAATATTTGTTTGTAAGTTCGATTCAAGCATTTAGCTAATGATGATAATCTTGTTATTGATAGAGTTGCTTACATATTAATGTTGGTTGCATTTACACACAAATTGCAATGCCTTTAATGTATGTCGTTAGCTGTATTACTTTGCTCATGTGTCATGCAAACTAATTGTAAAATATACAATACTGTAGTTTTGTTACTGTTTCTAGTGTAATATGCTTTGTTATTCTACATAGATGGTTATACATTATTAGAGTAATGAAAGGAGCCAATTACCATATGGTTAACAATTAGCTATATGGTTTGGCATCATGCCAGATGCATGGTACCTTAGCGCGTGCTTTGTATTTATGCAACTTCAAATGTTTAATGTACAGCTACAGTATGTCGGTGTGAATTGAATACTAAAGTATATTCTTTTCTGTATTTTGCAGTTTCACAACATAAACGTTTTCAATATATTAATTCAAGAAAAGTCACGCCTTGGGAGTTTTATTGAAAACTTAGTTGTTAGCTATCTGTCTAGTTTTGCATGGGAACGCAACTCAAGGGCAGAATAAGTATGCTAGGGAGTAGTGCGCAATGTGCCTGTCTCCAGAGCCTGACCAGAAGAACGCTTCGTTTGCCCCTTTTACAGCATCGTTGTTTAGGGTCGCCAGCTGGGATCCGATCCATTGTCGTGGGTGGAAGGCAAAACACAGGATCCGCTTCGGGAGAGTCATATTCCTGGTCGTAATGATGGTGAGTTGACGTTGCTCTTATATTCAGTAGTTCCTCCCGACTGTATGTAATGAAACCTAAGATTACCTGGGGTACCAATGTAAGAAATAACACATATAAAAACAAAATACTGCATAGTTTCCTAGGATGACCAGAGGAGGGAGACTTGTGGGCCCAAGAGATCAACTGGCAAACGGACAGCAGACGGAATGTACTTACGCCCAACTGGACACTGGAGGGGAGCGGGCTCCCTATGCAGCGCCTGCTCAATGTCCGCATCCAGATCCCATACGACAGGCGCTAAGAGGCAGGAGGCCGGGAGTACGGGAGTCTGATCCATGGGCCGCTCCTCTGTGTCATATAGTCTGGACAGTGCGTCTGCCTTCTTATTCTGGGAACCTGGTCTGTAGGATAAGGTAAACACACAACGAGTAAAAAACATGGCCCACCTTGCCTGACGAGGATTCAATCTCCTCGATGCCCGGATGTACTCCAGGTTGCGGTGGTCAGTCCAGATGAGGAAAGGGTGTTTAGCCCCCTCAGGCCAAAGTCTCCATGCTTTCAACGCTTTAACCACAGCCAACATGTCCCGGTCCACATCATAGTTACGCTCTGCTGGACTGAGCTTCTTCGAGCTCTGTGAGAGCACAGCTCCTAGCCCAGCCTCAGATGCGTCCACCTCCACTATGAATGCCAAAGAGGGATCCGGATGGGCCAGCACTGGAGCCGAAGTAAACAGAGCTCTTAGCTGCCGAAAGGCCCTGTCCGCCTCAGCCAACCACTGCAACCTTACAGGACCCCCCTTCAGCAATGAGGTAATGGACGCAGCAACCTGGCCAAAACCCCGGATAAATCTCCGGTAGTAATTGGCAAACCCTAAAAAACACTGCACCTCCTTTACTGTGGTGGGAGTCGGCCAATTACGCACGGCTGAAATGTGGTCACTCTCCATCTCCACCCCTGATGTGGAAATGTGATACCCTAGGAAGGAGACGGCCTGCTGAAAGAACAGGCATTTCTCAGCCTTCACATACACGTCATGCTTCAACAGTCGTCCAAGTACCTTGCGCACCAAGGACACATGCTCGGGGCGTGTATCGGAGTAAATCAGAATGTCATCGATACACACCACTACACCCTGCCCGTGCAGGTCCCTGAAAATCTCATCTACAAAGGATTGGAAAACTTATGGAGCATTCTTCAACCCGTACGGCATGACAAGATACTCATAATGCCCTGTGGTGGTACTGAACACTGTCTTCCACTCGTCTCCCTCCCGGATACGCACCAGGTCATACGCACTCCTGAGATCCAGTTTCGTGAAGAAGCGCGCCCCATGCATCGACTCAATCACCGTAGTGATAAGAGGTAGCGGATAACTGTACCCCATCGTGATTTGATTGAGACCTCAATAGTCAATGCACGGAGGTAAACCTCCATCCTTCGTCTTCACAAAAAAATTAAGTCTTGCAGGCAGGTGAAGTAGATGGCCAAACGTATCCCTGAAGCAGGGATTCAGAGACGTATGTATCCATAGCCACCGTCTCTGCTTGCGACAGGGGATAAACGTGACTCCTGGGAAGTGCAGCGTCTGGCAGGAGATTTATCGCACAGTCCTCCCTGTCGATGAGGTCGTAATTGAGTCTAGAGATCAACCGATTATGATTTTTCAATGCCGATACCGATTCCGATTATTGGAGGACCAAAAAGGTCGATACCGATTAATCGGCCAATTTTTTTTAATTGGTCGACGAGGGCTCTGTCGTTCCAGCCTGCTCCGGCGGCCAAGGTTCGGAATTCAAGGGCGAAGTCCTGGGTGCTCCTCGTCCCCTACCTCAAATGGAAAAGCCTCTCCCCCGCCGCTCTGCCCACTGAAGCGTCGGGTGAAATCCTCTAAGTGGTCTGGAGCCGTGTCTCCTTCTCTCCAAACGGCGTTTGGCCTCTCCAGCGCTCTTCCTGTGAGGCTGGAGACAAGAGCGGCCACTCTCTCCCCTCCGGAGGGAGCTGGGTGCACAGTGGCCAGGTAGAGGTCCAGTTGTAGCAAGACTCCCTGGCACTGTGCTGCCGTTCCATCATACTCCCTTGGAAGGGAGAGACGCATCCCCCCGGAATCCTCTCCGGATGGAACGGGTGGAGACAACCCCGGTTGTGCTGGTCATGGAACTGGAGAGACCTGCTGTCTCTCCCAGCGGTCCATGGTCTGGACAACACGATCCATCATGGCACTAAGATGATGTGGCATGGCCGAATGTTCCTGGACGTGCTCCTCGACTCTTCTAATCGGAGTACCTGATCCTGCTGACTCCATTCAATCGGTGTGTAATTCTGTCAAGTTGTGTATGAAGGCGAAGTCAGGTGCAGGAGAGCAGAGTATGATAAATAAAGCTCACTTTATTGTAGTTCCAAACCGGGAGCACAACAAAACAAACGCGCTCAAAAAAACGGAACAATAAAGTTAAGCGCTTAACGAACATCACTTGACATGAAAACAATTACACACAAAACATGATGGGAAACAGAGGTTTAAATACAAGTAGATTGATTGGGGAAATGAAAACCAGGTGTGTATGAAAACAAGACAAGACAAATGGATATATGAAAAATGGAGTGGCGATGGCTAGAAAGCCGGTGACGTCGATCGCCATACGCCGAACGCCGCCCAAACAAGGGGAGGAGCCGACTTCGGTAGAAGTCGTGACAGTTAGAGGCTAAGTGTCACGTTCTGACCTTTGTTTCCTTTGTTTTGTCTTTATTTAGTATGGTCAGGGCGTGAGTTGGGGTCGGCAGTCTATGTGTGTTTTTCTATGTTGGGGTTTTGAGTTCAGCGTAGTATGGTTCTCAATCAGAGTCAGGTGTCGTTAGTTGTCTCTGATTGAGAATCATACTTAGGTAGCCTGGGTTTCACTTTTGAGTTTCCGTGTGAGTGTTTGTTGCCACATGGTACTGTTTCGGTTTCGTTCATGGTCACGTTTATTGTTTTGTATTTTCATAGTGTTCAGTTTATGTCTTAAAATAAACGGTACGGTCCCTTACCACGCTCCGCATTGGTCCTCCGATCCTTCTCGCTAATCCTCCTCAGAAGAGGAGGAAGAATGCCGTTACACTAAGACAGCCTGGTAAATTACTTTCTATATTAGTTTGGCAGAATACCGTTTCAAAAACGTCCAATTTCCAGGGCTCAATTATCCTAAGAGCTAGACAGGTGAAATAGCAGACAGGTGAATAAGGCCCTAATTTACCACTCATCGCACTGTGCCATAACGGTATATTACTGTCACGTCCTGACCATAGAAAACCTTTATTTTCTATGGTAGAGTAGGTCAGGGTGTGATTATGTGGGGTTCTAGGTTTGATTTTCTATGTTGGTGATTTGTATGATTCCCAATTAGAGGCAGCTGGTTATCTATCATTGTCTCTAATTGGGGATCATAATTAAGTAGCATTTTTTTATTGTTTATGTTTATGTTTAGTTGCCTGTTAGCACTGAATTGTCGTCACGGTTCGTTTATTCTTTATTGTTTTGTATTTGCTTTAGTTGCACCTTGGTCCACTCATTTCGAAGAAAGTGACAATTACAGGTGATCCAACCAAGGCACTGAAACACCAGTGCACCACTGCTCTAGGAGAGGAGAAACAAAATAATGTAGGTGTCATAATAATACACATTAGAGTACAAAAACACACATGCAAATACTCACATACACACACCTGCACACACCTGCACACACGCACACACTTTCCCCTGACTGGGAGGCAGATCAGCGAGCTCAGGCTGTCTTATATTAGATTGATGTGTCCCATCTTCCTGACAGGTCTGAATCATGGGCCCAGTCACACAGACCACCAGCAGCTCTGGAATGTCTGATAAAATGATATTAATTCCACACATTAATGAGATTAATGAATTTGCGGCGCTCAAAGCAAGAGGAACCAGGTTCTCTTTTTGTCTGGCCCTGAAATAATAACACCAAGGTGATTATAGAGCATCCATCAATCTAGCATACGCAACACCGCCACCGGACAGTCTAATTATCTCTCAGCATTTCTGAACTCCTCTCACTTTTCTCTCACCACTCATTTGTATTGTGTGATATGTTTTTTTTCCATTAATGGGGGAAGTCCATTATGGTTCTGCGGCGTGTTACAGTGGCTGTCTGACAGAGCTAGGGGAAGTATGATGGAGAGCTGAGGAGCTGCAGATTGAGAGATCCAAAATTCACATGATTGATGGTGTTTTCACCCAGTAAGAGTTCTGCATCACCTAGTTTGACAAAGTGCTCTTAGCTATCCTCTCTAAGGAAATAATGAAGACGTCTACAGCCACACCGTCCAATATAGTCACCCAATATAATCACGACATTCAAGTAGATAATTAATTTCCCTCTCAATTATTTAATGTTGTTGACTTTTTTGATTTACAGAAAATACAAATACAAACATTTGACTAAAGTTCAATCTGCTTTCAGTGCCAAACTAAGTTAAGGCTTTAGTGTCATATTACTATGTTGTTTGTTTGCTGTCTGACTTGTTAAGCTGCCAAATATATTCGTTATGGTGTACAGTATTCAAATAAACTTTTACAACCCTTTTTTCACAGCAAGCTGCAGATTTGACATTCTGGTGCAAACTTCTGGGTGTCTTTGGGTGTGGCCGCCAGTCGGCATAGGAACGCTTGCCACTTCCTGCTACCCGCTCACACGCCTCTGCCTACTCCCACCCCCATCCGCCTCCATGCCAATCAGCCAAGGCAGCTGCAAAAACACCCACAACAACACTGCTACTTCCCTAAAATAAACTCTTCTGCCATGACATCCGTACTGGAGTGGATTTCCAAAACAATAATAATTAACCAAGCTAAGCTGAGCTGTGCTGACTGAGGGGGGAGCAGAACAACGAGAATGTTTTTCAGTGGCTCTGACTGACTTCCATCCAATTCAGGCTAATTGTGAAGTGTACATACAGGCTGAGGCCAGGGAGGTGCTTCCTGGAGCGTCCCTCACTAATGGTTGAAGAGGATGGTCATTTCAGCGTAAAATGTAATGTCCCCCAGCTGTCCAAGCAATAGGGATCAAATCCCTCCTCCTCCTCCCGCCATCCCTCATCCCTTCATCCCTGGTTCTTTAATGACCACACTGCAGCCAGCAGAGATGTCAGCCCAAAGGCTACTCCTCTGGAAGCTGGACTGTACCATCTGCTCTATCCCTGCTCTCCAGTTAATACAGTATTCCAGGTACTGACTGACACAATACACTACTACACATGTACAAATCATATTGCATAATGTACAGTCAATAATAAACTTTCTCCAAATATTGAGAGAAAGGTTGATGATATGCACCCATCCAAATGTCTCTTAACAACCCCTGAAAATCTATAGAAAAATGAGTGAGAACAAATTAATCGCTGACCTTGCAACAAATCATGTGCTAGACAGACAGTGTTATGATGTGTTTAGTGTCTCAGCAAAGGGTTGTCTTGAGGGCATAGCCATCCAGTCTGATAAACACTCTTTAGCCCTCCATCACAGGCTATGGAAGCTGACAAGCTAACTTACAATGTGGATGTATCCCAAATGGCACCCTATTCAGTGCATTACTGGTGACCAGGGCCCATAGGGAGGCCACTAGCACTGCACTCTGTAGTAGACAGGGTGCCATTTGGGATGTAGACTGTGTGCTTGGGTTACAGCTGTGGAGCCAACTGCCAGACAGGTTAACAGTAATATCTCCAAGTGGTTTAAACTTTCATTTCAATAAACACGTAAAAATGTTCGACTAGTCATTCTCCGAGCTCGTTTCAAGTACCTGAAGAATGACTCATAAAAGCCTGTTTCTTTTTATAAACACTGTAGAAGTTATTTATCGAGCCTGGCATTGGGACACTTATTCAGAAGTGTGTTCCCCTCCTTTGTTTTTGCGTAGGAGCCATATAGCTGTACAGCGTTGACAGTCAGCTAAACAACTGGTTAAGGACATAAAATGAGAACTGTGGAACAATTATAGCTGTAGGACCTGAGAGAAGACATCCAAATCTGTAGAATTTAGGAAATACTACAAGTTTGATGATGTCACGACTCCTACCGAAGGTGGCTCCCCTTCCTGTTCGGGTGGCGCTCGGCGGTCGTTATCACCGGCCTACTAGCTGCCACTGATCCCTTTTCCCCTTTTCTCTTTATTGGTTTCACCTGTGTTTGTTTTAGGCTGATTGGTTGGGCTTTATTTGTGCGGGATTGTTCGATGTACACATCTGTGTGTCACGGTTTTCCCATTTGCTTGGCTTTTTGCTGGATTGTTTAAGTCCCCCGTGTTTGGGGCATTTGTTTCGTGGGGTTGGCGTATGTTTACCGTTGTTGTACATTAAAAGGTGTTAGCACGACCCCGAACTCTCTGCTTCCTGCGCCTGACTACACCCTGGACGTTACAGAATCCCGCACCACCCTGATGGAGTCAGCAGGAGCAGCTGCCAACCCCCACCCATCAATTGAGGAACGTGTCCTCCATCATACCACCGTCCTCCATTGGATAGGATCGGCGATGGACCAAATGATGGAGACAATGGACCGATGGGAGAGGAGTGGTCTCCTCTGCACCTCCGGTTCCTCCATTGCTGGATCCACCTTCTCCTCCCTCCTCCTCCGGCTCCGGCGCTCTCCATCTTGCACTCCCGAGAGATTATGATGGAGCGGCGGCTGGGTGTCAGGGGTTCTTGCTCCAACTTGAACTGTACCTGGCGGGTGAGCAACTGTTCCATCTTAGGCAGGAGAAGAGGAGCGCCCAGGATTATGCGTTGGAGTTCCGGACCTTGGACGCTGGGGCTGGGTGGAACGACAGGGCCCTGATAGACCACTACCGGTGTAGTCTCCGGGAGGTCGTCCTCAGGGAGCTAGCGTGTCGGGACACCGCTCTCTCCCTTGATGAACTCATAGACATGTCTATCCGGCTGGACAATCTGCTGGCTACCAGCGGGCGTTCGGAGAGGGTCCTGTTCGTTCCACCACCTAGCACTCCCGCTCCCATTCCTATGGAGTTAGGGAGGGGCCGTGCCGAGGGGTACTGGAGGAGGATGCCCATCTGGGAGGGCAGGCGGAACACTTCTCGGTCACCCCAGGTGAGTCAGCACCAAACTCACCCAGAACCCCCTGTTGGTCACATGTTTGTCTTGATTTTGTTTCTTGATTTTTTTCCCCTCTTCCCGATTCAGGTGCAGCTGGGAACTTTATGGATCGCGGACTCGCCATCAAGCTGGGTGTTCCGCTAGTGCCGATAGATTCCCCCTTCCCCGTGCACTCCCTAGATAGCCGGCCATTAAGGTCAGGGTTGGTCAGGGAGGCCACGGTTCCACTGGACATGGTGACACAGGGGAATCATGAGGAGCGGATTAGTCTCTTCATTATCGATTCACCTGTGTTTCCAGTGTTGCTGGGAATTCCCTGGCTGGCTAGTCACAATCCTAGAATTTTGTGGAGACAGGGGGTTCTCCAGGGGTGGTCAGAGGAGTTTTCAGGAAGGTGTACGAGAGTTTCCATCAGTGCCACGTTGGTGGAGAGTCCAGACCATGATTCCACTGTGCGCATTCCCCCTGAATATGCCGATTTGGCAATCGCTTTCAGTAAGAAGAGAGCGACTAAATTACCACCTCATCGACAGGGGGATTGTGCGATAAATCTCCAGGTAAACACTGCGCTTCCCAAGAGACACGTGCACCCATTGTCTCAGGAGGAGACCTTGGCTATGGAGACATACAGTGGGGAGAACAAGATCTGGGGAACAGGCGGGCCAGTCAATAGCATCAATGCCTTCCTCTTGCAGGAACTGCTGACACACTCCAGCCACATGAGGTCTAGCATTGTCTTTAATTAGGAGGAACCCAGGGCCAACCGCATCAGCATATGGTCTCACAAGGGGTCTGAGGATCTCATCTTGGTACCTAATGGCAGTCAGGCTACCTCTGGTGAGCACATGGAGGGCTGTGCGGCCCCCAAAAGAAATGCCACCCCACACCATGACTGACACACCACCAACCCGGTCATGCTGGAGGATGTTGCAGGCAGCAGAACATTCTCCACTGTCTCCAGGCTCTGTCACGTGCTCAGTGTGAACCTGCTTTCATCTGTGAAGAGCACTTGGCACCAGTGGCGAATTTGCCAATATTGGTGTTCTCTGGCAAATGCCAAACGTCCTGCACAGTGTTGGGCTGTAAGCACAACCCCCACCTGTGGACATCGGCCCCTCATACCACCCTCATGGAGTCTGTTTCTGACCATTTGAGCAGACACATGCACATTTGTGGCCTGCTGGGAGTCATTTTGCAAGGCTCTGGCAGTGCTCCTCTTGCTCCTCCTTGCACATAGGCGGAGGTAGCGGTCCTGCTGCTGGGTTGTTGACCTCCTATGGCCTCCTCCACCTCTCCTGATGTACTGGCCTGCCTCCTGGTAGCGCCTCCATGCTCTGGATACTACGCTGACAGACACAGCAAACCTTCTTGCCACAGCTCGCATTGATGTGCCATCCTGGATGAGCTGCACTACCTGAGCCACTTGTGTGGGTTGTAGACTCCGTCTCATGCTACCATTAGAGTGAAAGCACCGCCAGCATTCAAAAGTGACCAAAACATCAGCCAGGAAGCATAGGAACTTAGAAGTGGTCTGTGGTCACCCCCTGCAGACCCACTCCTTTATTGGGGGTGTCTTGCTAATTGCCTTGGAAAACCACGTTTAGTACCACATCGGGCCACTATGAGTACCTCGTCATGCTGTATGGGTTAAAGAATGCTCCAGCCGTCTTTGAATCCTTTGTAGACAAAATTCTCAGGGACCTGCACGGGCAGGGTGTGGTTGTCTATATTGATGATATTCTGATCTATTCTGCCACCCGTGCTGCGCATGTGTCTCTGGTGCGCAAGGTGCTTGGTAGACTGCTGGAGCATGACCTATACGTCAAGGCTGAGAAGTGTGTGTTCTCCACACAAGCCATCTCCTTTCTGGGTTATCGCATTTCCACCTCGGGGGTGGTGATGGAGTGTGACCGCATTAAGGCCGTGCGTAATTGGCCGACTCCAACCACGGTGAAGGAGGTGCAGCGGTTCTTGGGGTTTGCCAATTACTACCAGAGGTTTATCCGGGGCTTTGGCCAGGTAGCGGCCACCATTACCTCACTGCTGAAGGGGGGGCCGGTGCGTTTGCGGTGGTCGGCAGAGGCTGACAGAGCCTTCAATAGGTTGAAGGCTCTGTTCACAGATGCACCCGTTTTGGCGCACCCAGACCCCTCTCTAGCATTCTTCGTGGAGGTGGATGCGTCCGAGGCTGGGGTAGGTGCCGTGCTATCACAACACTCGGGTACGCCACCAAAACTCCGCCCCTGCACTTTCTTTTAGAGGAAGCTCAGTCTAGCGGAGCGTAACTATGATGTGGGGGACCGGGAGTTGTTAGCGGTGGTAAAGCCCTTGAGAGTGTGAAGACACTGGCTTAAGGGTGCTAAGCACCCTTTTCTCATCTGGACCGACCACCAGAATCTGGAGTATATACGGGCAGCTAGGAGACTGAATCTGCGTCCAGCAAGGTGGGCCATGTTCTTCACCCGATTCAGGTTCACTCTGTCTTATTGACCAGGCTCCCTGAACACAAACGCTGACGCGCTGTCCTGTCTCTATGACATGGAGGATCGGTCCACCGAGCCTACTCCCATCCTTCCAGCCTCGAGGCTGGTGGCAGCAGTGGTATGGGAGGTGGACTCGGACATCGAGCGGGCGTTATGCACCTCCTCAGTGTCCGGCTGGGCGTAACTACGTGCTGCTTGATGTCCGGGACCAACTGATTCGGGGGGCTCACACCCTACCTTCTTCGTGTCATCCTGGGATGGCGAGGACAGTGCGGGGCCTCAGGGGGAAGTATTGGTGGTCTACCTTGGATAGGGACGTTAGGTTTTATGTCTCTTCCTGTTCGGTGTGCGCCCAGAGTAAGGCTGGAGGGACCTTTCTAGAGGGAAGTTACAACCCCTCCCCGTTCCACAACGACCATGGTCTCACTTATCAGTGGATTTCCTGATCGATCTCCCCCCGTCTCAGGGCAACACTACGGTCTTGGTTGTTGTGGATCGGTTTTCTAAGTCCTGGCGTCTCCTCCTGTTGCCCGGTCTCCCTACAGCCCTACAGACTGCAGAGGCGCTATTTACCCATGTCTTCCAGCACTACAGGGTGCCGGAGGACATTGTCTCTGATCGGGGTCCCTAGTTCACACCCCGGGTATGGAGGGAGTTTATGGAGCATCTGGGGGTCTCGGTCAGCGTGACATCCGGTTATGACCCCGAGAGTAATGGGCAGGTGGAGAGAGTGAACCAGGATGTGGGTAGGTTTCTGTGGTCGTATTGCCAGGACCGGCCAAGGGAGTGGTCTAGGTATGTCCCATGGGCGGAGTTGGCCCAGAACTCACTCCGTCACTCCTCAACGAACCTATCACCGTTTCAGTGTGAGTTGGGCTACCAGCCGGTCCTGTCACCTTGGCATCCGAGTCAGACCGAGGCTTCCGCGGTGGAGAAGTGGGTGCAGCGCTCCATGGAAACCTGGAGGGCCGTCCAGGAATCCCTCAAACAAGCCAGTGGACGGCAGAATAGGAGTGCTGACCGCCACCGCAGTGAGGCCCCTGTGTTTGTACTGGGGGACAGGGTCTGCCTCTCGACCCGAAACCTACCCCTCCGCTTGCCCTGCCAGATGCTGGGGCCGCAGTGTGTGCGGCCCTTAAGTCCTGAGGAAGATAAACGAGGTGTGTTATAGGTTACAACGTTTCATGTGTCTCTCCTCAGGCCGGTGGTAGCTGGTCCCCTGCAGGACGGTGAGGTTCCAGAGGTCCCCAGCGTACACGATACAGGCCATGCTGGACTCGAGACGCCGGGTGAGGAGCCTGCAGTACCTCGTGGACTGAGAGGGGTACGGTCCGGGGGAGAGGTGCTGGGTACCGGTGAGGGACATCTTGGACCCGTCACTGTTGAGGGATTTCCATCGCCTCCATCCGGATCGCCCTGCGCCTCGACCTCCGGGTCGCCCTCGAGGCCGGTGTCGGCGTGCTGCGGGAGCCACGCGTCAGGGGGGGTACTGTCACGACTCCTACCGAAGGTGGCTCCCCTTCCTGTTTGGGTGGCGCTCGGCGGTCGTCGTCACCGGCCAAATAGCTGCCACTGATCCCTTTTCCCCTTTTCTGTTTATTGGTTTCACCTGTGTTTGTTTTAGGCTGATTTGTTGGGCTTTATTTACCGGCAGGCCCGCCTGCTCTTTGTACATTTACATTACATTTAAGTCATTTAGCAGACGCTCTTATCCAGAGCGACTTACAAATTGGTGCATTCACCTTATGACATCCAGTGGGACAGTCACTTAACAATAGTGCATCTAAAACTTAGGGGGGGTGGGGTGAGAGGGATTACTTAACCTATCCTAGGTATTCCTTAAAGAGGTGGGGTTTCAGGTGTCTCCGGAAGGTGGTGATTGACTCCGCTGTCCTGGCGTCGTGAGGGAGTTTGTTCCACCATTGGGGGCCAGGGCAGCGAACAGTTTTGACTGGGCTGAGCGGGAGCTGTACTTCCTCAGTGGTGAGCAGGCCAGAGGTGGATGAACGCAGTGCCCTTGTTTGGGTGTAGGGCCTGATCAGAGCCTGGAGGTACTGAGGTGCCGTTCCCCTCACAGCTCCGTAGGCAAGCACCATGGTCTTGTAGCGGATGCGAGCTTCAACTGGAAGCCAGTGGGAGAACGGAGCAGCGGGGTGACGTGAGAGAACTTGGGAAGGTTGAACACCAGACGGGCTGCGGCGTTCTGGATGAGTTGAAGGGGTTTAATGGCACAGGCAGGGAGCCCAGCCAACAGCGAGTTGCAGTAATCCAGACGGGAGATGACAAGTGCCTGGATTAGGACCTGCGCCGCTTCCTGTGTGAGGCAGGGTCGTACTCTGCGGATGTTGTAGAGCATGAACCTACAGGAACGGGCCACCGCCTGATGTTAGTTGAGAACGACAGGGTGTTGTCCAGGATCACACCAAGGTTCTTGGCGCTCTGGGAGGAGGACACAGTGGAGTTGTCAACCGTGATGGCGAGATCATGGAACGGGCAGTCCTTCCCCGGGAGGAAGAGCAGCTCCGTCTTGCCGAGGTTCAGCTTGAGGTGGTGATCCGTCATCCACACTGATATGTCTGCCAGACATGCAGAGATGCGATTCGCCACCTGGTCATCAGAAGGGGAAAGGAGAAGATTAATTGTGTGTCGTCTGCATAGCAATGATAAGAGAGACCATGTGAGGTTATGACAGAGCCAAGTGACTTGGTGTATAGCGAGAATAGGAGAGGGCCAAGAACAGAGCCCTGGGGGACACCAGTGGTGAGAGCGCGTGGTGAGGAGACAGATTCTCGCCACGCCACCTGGTAGGAGCGACCTGTCAGGTAGGACGCAATCCAAGCGTGGGCCGCGCCGGGAGATGCCCAACTCGGAGAGGGTGGAGAGGAGGATCTGATGGTTCACAGTATCGAAGGCAGCCGATAGATCTAGAAGGATGAGAGCAGAGGAGAGAGAGTTAGCTTTAGCAGTGCGGAGCGCCTCCGTGATACAGAGGAGAGCAGTCTCAGTTGAATGACTAGTCTTGAAACCTGACTGATTTGGATCAAGAAGGTCATTCAGAGAGAGATAGCGGGAGAGCTGGCCAAGGACGGCACGTTCAAGAGTTTTGGAGAGAAAAGAAAGAAGGGATACTGGTCTGTAATTGTTGACATCGGAGGGATCGAGTGTAGGTTTTTTCAGAAGGGGTGCAACTCTCGCTCTCTTGAAGACGGAAGGGACGTAGCCAACGGTCAGGGATGAGTTGATGAGCGAGGTGAGGTAAGGGAGAAGGTCTCCGGAAATGGTCTGGAGAAGAGAGGAGGGGATAGGGTCAAGCGGGCAGGTTGTTGGGCGGCCGGCCGTCACAAGACGCGAGATTTCATCTGGAGAGAGAGGGGAGAAAGAGGTCAGAGCATAGGGTAGGGCAGTGTGAGCAGAACCAGCGGTGTCGTTTGACTTAGCAAACGAGGATCGGATGTCGTCGACCTTCTTTTCAAAATGGTTGACGAAGTCATCTGCAGAGAGGGAGGAGGGGGGGGGAGGGGGCGGAGGATTCAGGAGGGAGGAGAAGGTGGCAAAGAGCTTCCTAGGGTTAGAGGCAGAAGCTTGGAATTTAGCGTGGTAGAAAGTGGCTTTAGCAGCAGAGACAGAGGAGGAAAATGTAGAGAGGAGGGAGTGAAAGGATGCCAGGTCCGCAGGGAGGCGAGTTTTCCTCCATTTCCGCTCGGCTGCCCGGAGCCCTGTTCTGTGAGCTCGCAATGAGTCATCGAGCCACGGAGCGGGAGGGGAGGACCGAGCCGGCCTGGAGGATAGGGGACATAGAGAGTCAAGGGATGCAGAGAGGGAGGAGAGGAGGGTTGAGGAGGCAGAATCAGGAGATAGGTGGGAGAAGGTTTGAGCGGAGGGAAGAGATGATAGGATGGAAGAGGAGAGAGTAGCGGGGGAGAGAGAGCGAAGGTTGGGACGGCGCGATACCATCCGAGTAGGGGCAGTGTGGGAGGTGTTGGATGAGAGCGAGAGGGAAAAGGATACAAGGCAGTGGTCGGAGACTTGGAGGGGAGTTGCAATGAGGTTAGTGGAAGAACAGCATCTAGTAAAGATGAGGTCGAGCGTATTGCCTGCCTTGTGAGTAGGGGGAAGGTGAGAGGGTGAGGTCAAAAGAGGAGAGGAGTGGAAAGAAGGAGGCAGAGAGGAAAGAGTCAAAGGTAGACGTGGGGAGGTTAAAGTCGCCCAGAACTGTGAGAGGTGAGCCGTCCTCAGGAAAGGAGCTTATCAAGGCATCAAGCTCATTGATGAACTCTCCGAGGGAACCTGGAGGGCGATAAATGATAAGGATGTTAAGCTTGAAAGGGCTAGTGACTGTGACAGCATGGAATTCAAAGGAGGCGATAGACAGATGGGTAAGGGAGAAAGAGAGAATGACCACTTGGGAGAGATGAGGATCCCGGTGCCACCACCCCGCTGACCAGACGCTCTCGGGGTGTGCGAGAACACGTGGGCGGACGAAGAGAGAGCAGTAGGAGTAGCAGTGTTGTCTGTGGTGATCCATGTTTCCGTCAGGGCCAAGAAGTCGAGGGACTGGAGGGAGGCATGGGCTGAGATGAACTCTGCCTTGTTGACCGCAGATTGGCAGTTCCAGAGGCTACCGGAGACCTGGGTGGGTCGTGCGCGCTGGGACCACCAGAGTGCCACGCGGTGAGGAGCGTTTGTATGGTCTGTGCAGAGAGGAGAGAACAGGGATAAACCGACACATAGTTGACAGGCTACAGAAGAGGCTACGCTAATGCAAAGGAGATTGAATGACAAGTGGACTACACGTCTCGAATGTTCAGAAAGTTAAGCTACGTAGCAAGAATCTTATTGACTAAAATGATTAAAATGATACAGTACTGCTGAAGTAGGCCAGCTGGCAGTGGGTGCGTTGTTGACACTACACTAATCAAGTCGTTCCGTTGAGTGTAATAGTTTCTGCAGTGTTGCTATTCGGGGGCTAGCAGGCTAGCTAGCAGTGTTGTTTACGTTACGTTGCGTTAAAAGAACGACAATAGATGGCTAGCGAACCTAGAAAATCGCTCTAGACTACACAATTATCTTTGATACAAAGACGGCTATGTAGCTAGCTAAGTAGCTAGCTACGATCAAACAAATCAAACCGTTGTACTGTAATGAAAATGAAGTGAAAATGTGATTGAATGCGACCGGGTAGTTGAGTTCTATACAGAAGACGTTGGCTAGCGTTGGCTAGCTGTTGGCTAGCTAGCAGAGTCACCTACGTTAAGGACGACAAATAGCTGGCTAGCTAACCTCGGTAAATTAAGATAATCACTCTAAGACTACACACTCTAAACCTAAACAACACAATTATCTTGGATACGATGATACGATGATACGAAGACAGCAAAGACAGCTATGTAGCTAGCTGACACTAAACTAATCAAGTCGTTCAGTTGAGTGTAACAGTTTCTCCAGTGCAGCTAATCAGTGGACGTTAGCTAGCTGGCTAGTGAAGACTAGTGAAGACTACGTTAGGACGGCGAAATACGATAATTACGCAATTATCTTTTGATACAAAGACGGCTATGTAGCTAGCTGAGAAGAAATTGCTAAGATAAGACAAATCAAACCGTTGTGATATAATGAAATATAATGAAAAAGTTATACTACCCGTTGGAGCGACGTGCAGATGCGACCACTCGCTCCAACCGGAACCGGGATTGTTTGTGTGACTAGTGTGCACATTAGAGGTTAATGGTTTTTCCTGTTCGTGGGTTTTTTGCTGTTTTTTTGCTGGTTGTGCGGGATTGTTCGATGCACGTGTGTACACGTCTGTGTGTCACGGTTTTCCTATTTGCTTGGCTGTTTAAGTCCCCTGTGTTTGGGGCATTTGTTTTGGTGGGTTCCCCGTATTTCGTGGGGTTGGCGTATGTTTACCGTTGTTGTACATTAAAAGGTATTAGCACTACCCTGAACTCTCTGCTTCCTGCACCTGACTTCTCACCCACTACACCCCGGACGATACAGATGTACTTATATCAACGTACCAATGAGTATGAATGGACCAATGCATAGATTACAATGCATATGAATGCTATATAGAGAGCAATTACAATACCATATCACCAAACACTCAACAACAACAACAGTTATAAACCAACTAGGACCATCATCAAATACAGCCTTTGCCTTCATTTCAGGTTCACAAGACACATCTTTCCATTCAATTTGTCATGTTGTCTCTGATCCTGACCTATATTTCACCACATCATTATGTTGTCCCCAGAGGCAGAGGGCTGGGTTGCCCTGAGGGCGAGAGAAAGCTCCTCTCACAGACAGACAGCTGTGGCAGACGGCACCATGACACTGGGAGTGGGATGAAGCTGTACACAATGACATGCAGAAGCACATCTTCTCTACAAAACAAATTACTACATGTCACCATAATGGAGGACCTCTCAATATAAGGCTCTGGTGTTCATTACTATGATGTCACCACCATGATCACTGGATGGGGGCAGGGTTGATTACAAAGTAAATATTGGATTTCTAACTTATAAGAGAAAGTTGAGACCATGTTGAACAATAAAGGTATTAGAAAACATTAAAAACAATGACAACCAATGTAGCAAAATTTGAAGTTAAATTTGGGTACATTAATTATTTTTTTTTTTTTTAAACCTCTATTTAGCTAGGCAAGTCAACAATCAAATAATTCTAAAAGATGAGATTTTGTCAGCACCAGGCCTAAAGAGCCTGGCCTCTCATAACTCGCTGAAGACATAGGCCTTGACCTATCCGCACAGTAAGGAGAGGCTTGCTCCCTTTGCTTCAATACTGCAATCTAGTCTGTGGCAGTTCACGTAGCATCTTTAAACTGAGTTATTCTCCCAGGTCTCAGATGTATCACCTTGCCAGATCAACTTGTCTGGTTTGGGGCGATTCATTTTCCGACCCCTCTCCCAAGTTATCTAAATGGATTGTAGAATAATCTGCCGTGCCCTGCAACCATTCCACCAAATAATTATTCTGTGTTCAAACAGCTTTGACAGGAAAAATTAGTAACAATCACCCAGAGAGCAGGTGTGTTTTTCCTTCCTCTTTTTTCCTCTGAGTGCCTGCAGCAGAAATGGTTGTGTACAAGGCTGGTATTGATTTTGAAACCATTTGACAAAGGATAAATAAGATGGGAGAGAAGGGAGGCCTTAGCCATGAGGTTTTTGATCAATCAACATGTCACAGCTGGAACAAAATTCAATTGTTATTTATCAAAATCCCCTGCTTGGTTAGGATACCATGAAGTGCTGCTATGCAGCGCTCTTAAGAACCCATGAAGCTAGCCACATACTGTACACACATCATTGCTTTTCAAATGGATTACATGACTGAAATATTTACTTGTGAAAACAATACTTCTAATGTAATGAGGA
The DNA here is from genome assembly GCF_021184085.1 of Oncorhynchus gorbuscha. Lineage (NCBI taxonomy): Eukaryota > Metazoa > Chordata > Actinopteri > Salmoniformes > Salmonidae > Oncorhynchus > Oncorhynchus gorbuscha. Next base: position 15,839,792 of record NC_060177.1, on the reverse strand, counting down.
TTGTAAAGATGATACAGGACTAATCACAGTTGAAAGGTATAAGGATACTAGGTTACATAAACATACAGTATGTCTATAACATGGAGAGGCTGAAGCAGAGACGGTAGGAAGAGTATAATACATGTTCGAACTGAATCAAATTACTGATTTTATCCTTGAGGATCTGCCCGGACCATATGGCGTTTTACATATAATACACTCCATTGAACTTACTTATATGGCCTCAATAGACTCCATTTCTAACGACCATGATTTCTACACATAAAATGATGGGCCAAAGGTCAGGACCGACCAGTCATTTCACAACCATACAGACTGATGAGGAGAACATACAGGTAACTACCAAATAAACAGTTAATTAAGAAATGCCAAAATGCCCAGGTGCTCATTATTTTGGCTACTATGATTAGAAGAAGAGATCTTAGTGACTAGGAAAGAGGGGTCTCAAAGGACCATAAGGGGTTTAAAGTGTGTGTGTGTGTGTGTGTGTGTGTGTGTGTGTGTGTGTGTGTGTGTGTGTGTGTGTGTGTGTGTGTGTGTGTGTGTGTGTGTGTGTGTGTGTGTGTGTGTGTGTGTGTGTGTGTGTGTGTGTGTGTGTGTGTGTGTGTGTGTGTGTCAGTCACCGGATCTCAACCCATTTTAACATTTATGGGAGATTCTGGAGCGGGGCCTGAGGACAGCATTTTCCACCCCCATCAACAAAACACCAAATGATGGAATTTCTTGCGGAAGAATGGTGTCGCATCTCTCCAATAGAGTTCCAGAACCTAAGTAGAATCTATGCCAAGGTGCATTGAAGCTGCTCTGGCTTGTGGTGGCCCAACGCCCTATTGAAAACTTTATTTTGGTGTTTCCTTCATTTTGGCAGTTACCTGTATCACGCTTTACTCAACATTTGTGATGTTTGTTTTTACTTCAACACTTCTGATTACTAAGGATAACATTGATGTTTATCATCTAGAAATGTCAGACAAAATGGAAGAACACGAGTAAAGCTGATTTCCACAGCTTAATTGCTGATTTCCACAGCACATTAGTTACTATGTGTCACGACTCCTACCGAAGGTGGCTCCCCTTCCCGTTCGGGTGGTGCTCGGTGGTCGTCGTCACCGGCCTACTAGCTGCCACTGATTCTTTCCTCCCCCTCCTTGTCTGTTTATTGGTTTCACCTGTTGTGTATTTGGTGATTAGTTGGGCTTTATTAGCCAGCCGGCCCGCCTGCTCTTTGTGCGGGATTGTTTGTGTGACTAGTGTGCACATTAGAGGTTAATGGTTTTTCCTGTTCGTGGGTTTTTTGCTGGACTGTTTTAGTCCCCGTGTTTGGGGCATTTATTTTTGTGTGCGCCCTGTGTTTTCGTGGGGTGGCTTATGTTCGCCGTTTGTTCATTAAATAGCACTACCCTGAACTCTCTGCTTCCTGCGACTGACTTCGCACCCAGTACACCCAGATCGTTACACTATGTTGTTACACTACAGTCATACTCTTCCATATGTCCCCCAACATGAAATTTTGTTTTAAATGAAACAATAAAAATCTGGGTTTATTAAAATGTTTCTCAGAAAGGAATGCGTTTGAGTGCACTGAAAAGGCCCAGTAACATTATTTTATGTTGGTGGCCTAATGGACAGAACAAAAAAAGAACAAAGAACAAGGGAGAGGAATTAAATCGATATCCATGATGAATTTCAAACTCTGGAAATATTTATCTTGAAAATTGATTCTGTTTAAAATGCCCCCCTCACCTATGTGGAGAAAGAAAATGATTTCAAGGGAAGTTATTCCAATTCTGGTGCCTTGAAAAAATAATCTCTGTGACACGTCTACTTAAACCAAGGGAAATTATGAATGAAAGCTCACTTCAAAATGTAAGACTAATCAATTTGAAATGCTTATGACAATTAACGTAGTGGGGATGGAGTCAGAGCTGGGTGTTTTGACAGCTTAGATTAAACCTGTACTAATGGGATCATTTTTCTCCTGAAAAAGGTACTCCTTTAAAGCAGCAGCAATCAATTATTATGAATTATGCAGACATTGAATTAAGGTCTAATGTCATTAATATGTCTCATTAGTTTGCATTGACTAAGGAGACTTCCACCCTTCCTTCTTCCCCTCCCTGCTCTTCCATCAAAGGAGGGATAATAAAAAAACAATGAAAATAACATTATTTGCATTCAGCAGAGACTAAATCAAAGCAAATAAATGTTTATCAGTCACATACTGTATGCCGAATACAACAGGTGTAGACCTTACAGTGAAATGCTTACTTACGAGCTCCTAACCGACAGTGCAGTTTCAAAAAATACACATAAGAATAAGAGATAAAAGAGCCAAGTAATTAAAGACAAGCAGCAAAAAAATAGCAATGTATACAGGGGGGTGTCGGTACAGAGTCAATGTGCGGGGGCACCGGTTAGTTGAGGTAGTATGTACATGTAGGTAGAGTTAATTAAAGTGACTATGCATAGATGGCAACAGAGAGTGGTATTGGTGTGGAGATGGGAGGGGGGGGGGCAATGCAAATAGTCTGTTTAGCCATTTGACTAGAAGTTCAGGACCTAGACTTGGTGTGGTAGCAGGGAGAACAGTCTATGACTAGGGTGGCTGGAGACTTTGACAATTCTTAGGGCCTTCCTCTGACACCGCCTGGTATAGAGGTCCTGGATGGCATGAAGCTTGGCCACAGTAATGTACTGGGCCGTTAGCACTACCCTCTGTAGTGCCTTGCGGTCGCAGGCTGAGCAGTTGCCATACCAGGCAATGATGCAACCAGTCAGGATGCTCTCGATGGTGCAGCTGTAAAACGTTTGAGGACCTGAGGACCAATGCCAAATCTTTTCAGTCTCCTGAGGGGAAATAGATTTTTTCGTGAAGCCTATAGGTTTTGTCATGTCATGGTGTGCTTGGACCATGTTAGTTTGTTGGTGATGTGGACACCATGAGAATGGGGGCGTGCTCAGTCCTCTTTTTCCTGACGTCCACAATCATCTCCTTTGTCTTGACTGGAGATGCGTTTGCCTTCATGTCAATGTCAAATGGAGTGTTTGTGATGCCTCTCTGTTGCAGGCAGGACAGGAGAGGAAGGGAATAGCATGCCAGGGCTTCTTTATTCATCTCAAATATTTCTAGTGATGCATTAGTGTCAGGATGCGCCATTTTCATTTCTCAGCAGAGAGACGACCAGGCAGCGGTCTGACAGCCCAGGCGGATGTGTAAATACAAAGGAAAACACTTAACTATGACATCATTTGCGGTGGGTTATTAATCTTTCTTTTTAAGGGCCTGTGTGTCTTGCCTGGCTCCTCCTGCTATATCTACATGTGTACGCACACACACGCGCACAGATACTCACGCACACACTTGTGCAGACACACTTGCGCATACACACACTTGCGCACACACATCATTGCCAGTGTTGGTTCCGAACTAAGTTATACAAAAATATCCATTAAGGGAGATAGATGTACCTGGGTGACGGTTGGCTGCTTTGAAAACAAAAGGAGCTCACAGAGGGTGGGTTACGGGTTAGGGCTACAGTACATGTACAATGGGAGCCGTTGTTTGAGATGTGCTGTTTAAAATATAACACACAGGACATAATGGCTGCCCACTAGTAAAACCACTACATCTCACAGCCTGGCTGATGACTGAGTCATCTGCCAAGCGGAACACAACAGAACAGCTAGCAGGCCAGGGAGGCAGCCACAGGACTGTGTCCAAATGGCACCCTATCCCTAGATATAGTGAACTACATTTGACTGGACCCCAACGGGTGAAAAGTAGTGCTCGAAACATGGAAGAGAATACATTTCAGACGCACAAGGTTTTTAGTTGAATGAATGTACAGTGCATTCTGAAAGTATTCAGATACTTTGACTTTTTCCACATTTGGTTACAGTCATATTCTAAAATGCATTGAATTGTTTTTTCCGCTCATCAATCTATACACAATATCCCATAATGACAAAGCAAAAACAGGTTTTTAGAACTTTTTTGCAAATATAAAAAAATATATATATAGAATTTTTACATAAGTAATCACACCCTTTACTCAGTACTTTGTTGAACCACCTTTGGCAGCGATTACAGCCTCGAGTGTTCTTGGGTATGAAGCAACAAGCTTGGCACAACTGTATTTGTGGAGTTTCTCCCATTCTGCTCTGTCAGTTTGGATGGGGAGCGTCGTTGCACAGCTATGGAGTGGAGCTCTGTCAGAGTGACCATTGGGTTCTTGGTCACCTCCCTGAACAAAGCCCTTCTCCCTTGATTTCTCAGTTTCGCCGGGTGGCCAGCTCTGGGAAGAGTCTTGGTGGTTCCAAACCTCTTCCATTTAAGAATGATGGAGGCCACTGTGTTCTTGGGGGCCTTCATTGCTGCAGAATAAATCTAATAAAGTTGTATAAACATTTCAAAGATTATCAATGGAAACAGGGTGTATCTGAGCTCAACTTCGAACACTTATGAAAATAAGGTATTTCTGTAATTTATTTTTTATAAATTCGCAAAAATGTCTAAAAACCTTTTTTCACTTTGTCATTATGGGGTATTGTGTGTAGATTGATGAGGAAAACGTTTAATTTTATACATTTTTGAACAAGGTGGTAACGTAACAAAATGTGGACAAAGTCAAGAGGTCTGAATACTTTCCGAATGCGTTGTATACTGTACCTATAGCTGACCTATTTGCGTTTAATGGTGGTAACGGTAGTGGTGGTTGTGTTGCCTAAATAGCCTATACTAAAGTACACTAGAAGAGAGAGGGGAGATACTGACAGGGTCTTTAGAGTGCAGGGGCCATGTACATTCAGTAGATGCGTGGGAAGTATTGGTATTCCCAGTCATGTCCCTCACACACACACACACAAAGACACCCAGCCCTGGCTACTGCTTATTCTAGGCACATTCTCTCCAAACCCAAAACATCCACGAGGCATGAATGCAATGCATAAAATAGCCATATCTCACATGAAAAATAAATAGCTATGCCTCGCATTACAGCAGAGTTTAAAAGGCATCAGATATGATTGTGATTTTGAATACCACGAAGACAAAAACAGACTGCAATGACCCTGCCAACATCTAAAAGCAAGGCCCCCCACTTCCTTGCTGTCCTCATTATATTCAAAACACAGACTAGACACCTACCAGGGACAATGACCCATGTATCATCTCTTCAACCACTGAATCAGGGGTGATGAAATATATCTCTGTTGCAGAGCCACGTGCAGTAACCACCAGCCGATGATGAGCTGTCAGTCTTCCATTACAGCTATCCATTTCAATTTCACAGCTCTGACATTTCTCAGTAAAGCCACAGAATACACTCATTATGCAACCCAACACAAACCCCATGGCCTAATGACCAGGAGAGAATAGACCAGCACAACTGTGTATAAATACAGGACATGTTACCTACTGGTCTCCATTATTACGCAACGCTCCCCCATTCAGTACTAGTTGTCTTTAACAGATAGAGGACGGACGGTCACACAGACTAGCCTTTAGTTTACAAGGATGGGAGAGCTTCTCTTAAAGGAGGAATGGAAACCTTAGCCTCTCGCCTTGTTGAATTCTATCCAGGTCCACTTCAATTAATTACACCTAAATAAATAATGCGCAAGGAGACGTTTTAGGAGTTTTATTCTCAAGACATAAAAGCTGTTAATTATCACTCTCATCGTGAGAAAGGAAGACAAGGAGGAGTGGAGTGTGGATTGAAGGAAGGTAACAAAAAGAATGTCAAATGATCTACTTTCTAAACCACATAGAGAACCAAAGATCACCAAGGAAAGTCTCATATTTGTTTGGTGTGGTTGTCAAACAGGACTCCTTGACATGGACAATATGGAAGAGGTGCTCGCTGAACAGAGCATCGAGGGAAGAGCACCACAAGTCTCTGAATTACTCTTACTTGTTTTAGAGTGTCCTAGGGGGAAGGGAGGCAGGTGAAGTTTGTCCTTATTTCCAACGTCAGAGATTCGATTAAGCACCAGGAAAGCAAATGATCCCAACGAACTAATGATTAATCCAGCAGGTCTATTTACTAATGTACCAGAATGCATTAGAGGCATAAGTTAATGGGGACAGGACATCAATTCAAATACAAATGAACCACATTTGCATCGGACGCTTATTGACTGGTGTAACAAAACGAATTACAAAAGGTAATCTACTTATAAACCTTAGAGACAGATGAAACATGATTTCCTACATATCTGCGATTTGACTCAGGACTGATTCTTGCATCCAGAAATGACAGACGTCAATGCAAACTGACTGGGCTAGTCAGTGGTCAGAATAGAAATATGGTCTGAGTAAAGGGAAAATCGGGTAGAGAACAGCTTCAATGATCACCCACCCAAAAATAAACTACTGCAGTTGTTGAAAACATGGACAATGGTGATTCTCAAATCCTGCTCCGATAAAGAAAAATCCTGAGATGGATAGCTGGTCCTATAATTGAATGTGCAGTAAAATCAAAATGAATGACATGATTAAACGTGATCAATGCATGCCGTCTTACCATAGCAGTGCCTGTTGTGGGAACGTTCCCATACTCTCTTAGGGTAAGCGCTAAGCGCTAGTGCCACTATGGTTACTGTCAGGCAGGGCAGAACTCCTGAGAAGGGCTCCTGGGATGACAGTGCAGTGGCATCTCCAGAGATGGTGGCTGTATCAGTGCGATGTGGTGCGCCATGGCAGGGCCTCCCTAGAGGTACTTTAAAACACTCCCTCCCTCCGCCCCTCCCTCTCTCCCGCTCGGTGGATGAAAGCGGGCGACTTAATCTTCACTTTGTTCTGGTACACAGATGAACATGAAAGCCCCACTTCTGTGGATTGCTTCCCTCTGGGCCCTTAGGCACAACGCTGGACCAGGAGCACCAGTCTTATCAATAATGCTCTGCTCTTAACTGGAGCCTTCAATTGGGGGAAAATATGCCACATTTCACAGGAATCTGTCCCACCCTTCTCTCCTTCCCTCCCCCTCAGTCCCAGCGGTAATGACGCTTTTGCTAGTTTGTTTAATACCATCTAGTAAGTGATTTTGGGGAGGGAGGGACCTGTCCTCATATTACTGAACCTCTCCGTTCTCTTGGAGGGAGGAAGGGGGGTTGGGGGTTAAAAAAGAGAGAAAGCAGCCGTTTCTATTTGATGTTTCGATCTGGGATTGATCTAGGAGGAAAGGCCTGCGTTCTGAAAGTGGGATTATTGGCTTGGCTGGCTCTCCTCAGATGTCATCTTTGAACAGTCTTGTAAAGTGTGCTACTTCCAGGCTGCTGCTGAACTGATTATGAACTCATCAAAAGAGAACCTGTCTCCATATTAATGAACCTCTCCGTTCTCTTGACACAGGGCCCGTCTTCTCACACATACCTGTCACACTGTGAGAACCGCTACTGCTGCTGCTTTCCTGGAAACAGCAGAACAAAGGTTTGATCCTGTCGGGCTCAGTCCCCCACCCAAGTGTCTCCTCCTCCTCATCCTCACATCCTGACTGTGATGCTTCTGGGGCAGGCTGCTTACCAGGGTATGGGAGGTGTCAGAACCCACATGAGTATGCTGCAGTATTTATTGTAGTGTTTTGTGGACATGAGGACTTTAGTATACTGCAGTATTTATTGTAGTGTTTTGTAGACATGACTAGGATTGGACATTTTGGGGAATATTAAAAACTTTTTTTAACAGAAATATATGGGAATTAACGGGAATATAGAGGTATTAACTGAAATATATGCAAATTAATATTAATACAATTTAAAAATATGTGTTTTTTGCATTGGATATACACTGCTCAAAAAAATAAAGGGAACACTAAAATAACACATCCTAGATCTGAATGAATAAAATATTCTTATTAAATACTTTTTTCTTTCAATGGACAACAAAATCACACAAAAATCATCAATGGATATCAAGGTCTGAATTTGGAGTCACTCAAAATTAAAGTGGAAAACCACACTACAGGCTGATCCAACTTTGATGTAATGTCCTTAAAACAAGTCAAAATGAGGCTCAGTAGTGTGTGTGGCCTCCACGTGCTTGTATGACCTCCCTACAACGCCTGGGCATGCTCCTGATGAGGTGGTGGATGGTCTCCTGAGGGATCTCCTCCCACACCTGGACTAAAACATCCGCTAACTCCTGGACAGTCTGTGGTGCAACGTGGGGTTGGTCGATGGAGCGAGACATGATGTCCCAGATGTGCTCAATTGGATTCAGGTCTGGGGAACGGGCGGGACAGTCAATAGCATCAATGCCTTCCTCTTGCAGGAACTGCTGACACACTCCAGCCACATGAGGTCTAGCATTGTCTTGCATTAGGAGGAACCCAGGGCCAACCGCACCAGCATATGGTCTCACAAGGGGTCTGAGGATCTCATCTCGGTACCTAATGGCAGTCAGGCTACCTCTGGCGAGCAGAAATGCCACCCCTGTTATGCTGGTGAATGAGGACCCAAAAGCGACTTAACGAAAACAGAGTCTTTATTCCAGTATAAGACAAAAGTAATAATCCTGGATATAACAAGGAGAAAACAAAACAGGAAAAACTTAAATCCACTCGTAGTAGCGAGGACTGACTGGAGACTCGACCATAGACTGCAGGTTGCTTAGGGAAGGCACCGACCGTAGCAGACTAAGACACCTGCTCACACGCAGCATCTGAAGAAGACAAAACACGACAGGGCGAGACCAGGACACAGAACAGCGAACATCATACAAGGATCCGACAAGGACAGAAGCGGAAAACAAGGGGAGAAATAGGGGCTCTAATCAGAGGGCAAAATAGGGGACAGGTGTGAAAAGAGTAAATGAGTGAGTTTAGGAGAATGAGGAACAGCTGGGAGCAGGAACGGAACGATAGAGAGAAGAGAGAGAGGGAGGGGGAGAGAGAGGGATAGAAAGAGGGAACGAACCTAATAAGACCAGCAGGGGGAAACGAACAGAAGGGAAAGCACAAGGAGAAGACAATATATGACAAAACATGACAACCCCTTGGTGTTCTCTGGCAAATGCCAAACGTCCTGCACGGTGTTGGGCTGTAAGCACAACCCCCACCTGTGGACGTCGGGCCTTCATACCACCCTCATGGAGTCTGTTTCTGACCGTTTGAGCAGACACATGCACATTTGTGGCCTGCTGGAGGTCATTTTGCAGGGCTCCTCCCGCTCCTCCTTGCACAAAGGCGGAGGTAGCGGTCCTGCTGCTGGGTTGTTGCCCTCCTACAGCCTCCTCCACGTCTCCTGATGTACTGGCCTGTCTCCTGGTAGCGCCTCCATGCTCTGGACACTACGCTGACAGACACAGCAAACCTTCTGGCCACAGCTCGCATTGATGTCCCATCCTGGATGAGCTGCACTACCTGAGCCACTTGTGTGGGTTTTAGACTCCGATTCATGCTACCACTAGAGTGAAAGCACCGCCAACATTCAAAAGTGACCAAAACATCAGCCAGGAAGCATAGGAACTGAGAAGTGGTCTGGTCACCACCTGCAGAACCACTCCTTTATTGGGGGTGTCGTGATAATTGCCTATAATTTCCACCTGTTGTCTATTCCATTTGCACAACATCATGTGAAATTTATTGTCAATCAGTGTTGCTTCGTAAGTGAACAGTTTGATTTCACAGAAGTGTGATTGACTTGGAGTGACATTGTATTGTTTAAGTGTTCCCTTAATTTTTTTGAGCAGTGTATTTACCATAACATATGGACACAGAAACATAAACCTTTAACCTTATCATAAGTAGACATAATTGCAAATGATTAAATCCTGCCATAGAAATTTTAAAAAACTATTTAGTTATGAATTGAACTTTGTTTAAATTAGTTGAATCTTCACATGGGATGATTTCAATGAACAACAAAAGAAAGAAGTGGAATATTGAGTGATCCTCATTGATCCGTCTGTAACGGCAGATCTCCTCTTCGTCTGAAGAGGAGTAAGGATCAGACCAAGATGCAGCGTGGTAAGTGTCCATAATGTTTTTAATAAAGACAAATGAACACCCGAACAAAAACAATAAACGATAACGTGAAATCTCCAAAAACCGAAACAGTACCATGTGTCGACAAACACTCACACGGAAACAAACACCCACACACCAACAGTGAAACCCAGGCTACCTAAGTATGATTCTCAATCAGAGACATCTAACGACAACTGCCTCTGATTGAGAACCATACTAGGCCGAAACAGAAACCAAACATAGAAAAACAAACATAGACTGTCCACCCCAACTCACGCCCTGACCATACTAAATAAAGACAAAACAAAGGAAATAAAGGTCAGAACGTGACACCATCGCATCTCCCAAAAACGTTTTCAACATACTGTAGGTGAAATATGAGAGCATAAGAGCATACTTGGGGTCCAACATGTACACTGCCGCGTGTGTGGGCTTCAGGCAGAAGTCTTCACGCTTTTTGATGTATTTCAGAACGGCAGTTTCTTCTGCTTGGAGCAACAGTGAAGTGGGCAGGGCAGTACGGATTTCTTCTCTTACATCTACAAGCAGAGTCTGAACATCAGACAGGATGGCATTGTCTCCCTCAAACCGTGCAATGGCTACTGCTATAGGTTTCAGGAGTTTCGGGCTGTTTACCACTCTCTCCCAAAATACATCATCCAGGAGAATCCTCTTGATTGGACTGTCCATATCGGCAGACTGTGATATGGCCATTTCTTGGAGAGACTCCTTCCCCTCTAGGAGACTGTCAAACATGATGACAACACCACCCCAGCGGGTGTTGCTGGGCAGCTTCAATGTGGTGCTCTTATTCCTCTCACTTTGCTTGGTGAGGTAGATTGCTACTATAACTTGATGACCCTTCACATGCCTAACCATTTCCTTGGCTCTCTTGTAGAGTGTATCCATTGTTTTCAGTGCCAAGATGTCCTTGAGGAGCAGATTCAATGCATAAGCAGCACAGCCAATGGGTGTGATGTGAGGGTAGGACTCCTCCACTTTAGACCAAGCAGCCTTCATGTTCGCAGCATTGTCTGTCAACAGTGCAAATACCTTCCAGGGGTCCAAGGTCATTGATGACTGCCTTCAGCCCATCTGCAATGAAGAGACCGGTGTGTCTGTTGTCCCTCGTGTCTGTGCTCTTGTAGAATACTGGTTGAAGGCTGGAGATGATGTAGTTAATTATTCCTTGCCCCCGAAGATTCGACCACCGATCAGAGATGATTGCAATACAGTCTGCTTTCTCTATGATTTGGTTGACCTTCACTTGAACTCTGCATCTATCAAATGAGTAGATAAAGTATTTCTGGGGATTGAGGGATACTACAGTGTGTAATATAGCATTCTACAGTATACTACAAAATAATATAGTAAGCCCTACACGATCGAGGGATACTACAATGTGTAAAATTCTTTACTATTTTCAAAATCCAGGATGAATATGATCCTTTTCACCCAATAACAGGACAGTGTCTGCAAGGCTTTGTAAGGAGAGACAGAATTGAGAAGGGAGGAGTAGAGAAGGAAACGGGTGTTGTTTTTTCGAGGGGGGTGTAGTGTTTCCTGGAGGTTGCAGGGTGTTGCTGGAGTTGTGATGTTGCCAGTCACACACACACCCACAGAGAGAGAGAGAGAGAGAGAGAGAGAGAGAGAGAGAGAGAGAGAGAGAGAGAGAGAGAGAGAGAGAGAGAGAGAGAGAGAGAGAGAGAGAGAGAGAGAGAGAGAGAGAGAGAGAGAGAGAGGGGCATGGTTGGGCTGAACTGTAATTGATAATGTAAAGGCAGATGGGGGTCTCCAGGGAGACGAAGGGGAAGAATCCAAGCAGATGGTCTAATTGCCAACTTATTTATGTGTAGCAGAGAACACCCCCCATCCACATGGTATGATGGATCATTATAGCTCGCTGTGCATAAACACCAATATGCTTTTAAATCTGGATCAAAAATCTCCACAAAAGACAAAAGTATTGTATTTCAAAGGCTGCTATCAAGAGGTGTGCTGAACAACCATGCTAACATGATGAATCCCAGTAGAGACGTATGGTCTTTAAAACCGCCACCTTCCCCTATCACATCACCACCAAACAGAAGAAATAGGACGTTTGCCATGTGGAATATACAGGGTTTAGTTTTGTCTTTAATGAGTGGTGCTGTGATGGCAGATTCACAAGAGAAGGGCCAAGGTAAAAACAGTTACATACACTCAGGCCCAAGGATCATCCAGGTCAATCACAACACTTTGAAACATGTAAATATGATGACATTGCTATTAACAAGTGAAATGATAATAAATACAGTACATATTAAGATTGGAAACACTACAAGATCAATCAGTCAACAAACAATGATAAACAACACAAGGGTCATTGGAGAAAGAGTTGAAGTGTTCTATAGTCCTATACAATTCTCAATTTCTCCCCGTCTCTCTCCTTCTCTCTCTCACACACGCACACCTATCCCCCTCCACACACACACACACACACACACACACACACACACACACACACACACACACACACACACACACACACACACACACACACACACACACACACACACACACACACACACACACACACACACACACACACACACACACACCTATCCCCCTCCACACACACACACACACCTATCCCCCTCCACACACACACACACACCTACACACACCTACACACACACACACACACCTACACACACACACACACACACACACACACACACACACACACACACACACACACACACACACACACACACACACACACACACACACACACACACACACACACACACACACACACTTCACACACACACACACACACACACACCATCATGGGCTGGTTAGTAGTGACCTCCTGATAGGGTTAATAGTGGTGCTGCTGTGGACAGGGACAGATTGGTTAATATGGCTGTGTCTTCTGTGCTCCCACACTGCTCCTGGGTTAACTCTATTAATGCCACACCACTCCGGCTTCTTCATATTTACTAAGACACTTTCATCTCCACACTGTAATTGCTCTCCTAATGTGAATGCACTGAAGGCCATCCATTGGGCTGAAATTACACAGGATCCTCCTCCTTTCTGGCTCTCATAAAGACACTTCAATACTAACATGGTTGGTTTTCAGGGTTGGATTATAGCTTTGAGCTACTGCACTATATCATTTGACCTGAATCATCTGTCTTTGGAGAAAAAAAATCACATCAGTTTGATGAAAATATTGTTGTTGAGAAAATGGAGCTTTGACCAACTGTCCAACTATTTTTGACCAATGTGTCTTCCTCACAAAGTAGCCCTACATTCCGCATGAATGGAATGGCTCTTTAAACACAGCACTTTGGAGTGAGTGAATGGTCGGTGCATTGATATATTGTGTGCCTATCAGTGTCAAATCAGACCATAGAATTTTCCATTGACATTGGCTCACTTTCCTGATACAATATAAACACATACATCAAGGTAGTAAGCCAATACCATAGAAACTTTAAATAAAATATGAATCAATATTGACTGATGTGAGTGTCAACAATATCTGTTACTGAAAAAAAGTGAAAAAACATCCATTAAGTCAGGAATATGTGTCATTAAATGTGGAATGTATAACCGACATCTCCCCGGGCCTCCCATATTCAGCATTCCTCTGCAACTCCGGTCAGTGTGATTATTCATATTTGCTTTTCATTTCAGCCAGCAGTGGCACAGTGTGGAGGAGTGAACGGGAGTCTAACTGTGGCTACTGTGACCTACAGAACAGTAGGCAGGATATTACACAGTTATACAGCGCCTTCGGAAACTATTCAGATCCCTTGACTTTTTCCACATTTTGTTACATTAAAGCAGTATTCTAAAAATAAAATAAATATTACAAGTAAATAAAGACTCAGCAATCTACACAGAGTACCCCATAATGACAAAACAAAAACAGGTTTTTAGACATTGTTGCAAATGTATAAAAAAAAAGGAAATACCTTATTTACATAAGTATTCAGACCCTTTGCTATGAGACTTGAGAATTGAGTTCAGGTGCATCCTGTTTCCATTGATCATCCTTGAGATGTTTCTACAACTTGATTGGAGTCCACCTGTGGTACATTCAATTGATTGGACAAGGTTTGGAAATGCACACACCTGTCTATAAAAGGTTCCACAGTTGACAGTGCATGTCAGAGTAAAAACCAAGCCATGAGGTTGAAGGAATTGTCAGTAGAGCTCCGAGATAGGATTATGTCCAGGCACAGATCTGGGGAAGGGTACCAAAACATTTCTACAGCATTGAAGTTCCCCAAGAACACAGTGGCCTCCATCAATTTTATTTTAATTTCTTTAGTATTATTTACCCCTTTTTCTCCCCAATTGGTAGTTACAGTCTTGTCCCATTGCTGCAACTCCTGTATGGACTCGGGAGAGGTGAAGGTCGAGAGAGTATGCGTCCTCCAAAACATGACCCCGCCAAGCAGCACTGCTTCTTGACACACTGCCCGCTTAACCCAGAAGCCAGCCACACCAATGTGTTGGAGGAAACACAGATGGCGACCGAGGTCAGCGAGCATGCGCCCAGCCCACCACAAGGAGTCGCTAGAGCGTGATGGGACAGGGACATCCCAGCCGGTCTCCCAGTAGCGGCCGGCTGCGACACAGCCCGGGATTGAACCCGGGTCTGTAGTGATGCCTCTAGCATTGCAATTCAGTGCCTTAGACCGCTGTGTCACTCGGAAGGCCCACCTCCATCAATTTAAAATGGAAGAAGTTTGGAACCACCAAGAATCTTCTTAGAGCTGGCCGCCCTGCCAAACTGAGCAATCGGGGGAGAAGGCACTTGAGGGGGTGGTCACCTCCTGATAGGGTTAACAGTGGTGGTCAGGGAGGTGACCAAGAACTTGATGGTCACTCTGACAGAGCTCCACAGTTCCTCTGTGGAGATGGGGGAAACTTCCAGAAGGACAACCATCTCTGCAGCACTCCACCAATCTGGCCTTTATGGTAGAGTGTCCAGATGGAAGCCACTCCTCAGTAAAGGGCACATGACAGCCCGCTTGGAGTTTGCCAAGGAAACCTGGCACCATCCCTACGGTGAAGCATGGGGGTGGCAGCATCATGCTATTGGGATGTTTTTCAGTGGCAGGGACTGGGAGGCTAGTCAGGATCTAAAGCAAAGATGAACGGAGCAAAGTACAGAGAGATCCTTGACGAAAACCTGCTCAAGAGCGCTCAGGACCTCAGACTGGGGTGAAGGTTCACCTTCCAACAGGACAACAATCTTAAGCACACAGCCAAGACAATGCAAGAGTGGCTTCGGGCCGACCCAGAGCCCAGACTTGAACCCGATTGTACGTCTCTGGAGACCTGAAAATAGCTGTGCAGCAACGATTCCCATCTAACCGGACAGAGCTTGAGAGGATCTGCAGAGAATAATGGGAGAAACTCCCTAAATACAGATGTGCCAAGCTTGTAGCGTTATACCCAAGAAGACTCAATGCTGTAATCACTGCCAAAGGTGCTTCAACAAAGTACTGAGTAAAGGGTCTGAATACTAATTTAAATGTGATATTTCATTTTTTTATAATTTAGCAAACAATTCTAAAAACCAGTTTTTGCTTTGTCATTATGGGGTATTGTGTGTAGATTGAGGGGAAAAAACAATTGAATCAATTTTAGAATAAGGCTGTAATGGGAAAAAAATTGAATTTTTTCAATTTTCTGAAGGCACTGTAGTTACAGTAACATACACTGAGTGTACAAAACATTGCTCTTTCCATGACATATACTGACCAGGTGACTCCAGGTGAAAGCTATGATCCCTCATTGATGTCACTTGTTAAACCCAATTTAATCAGTGTATATGAAGGGGAGGAGACAGGTGTCACGACTAGTCAAGGTGGGTGGAATCAGGCGCAGAGAGCAAATAATGAATAGAGGTTTATTCTCCGGTGAACAACAAACACGGACAACCCAAAAATACAAACAGGGTGAAAAATATCCAAAAACAGGAAAATAACAGACAAACCGGAGAAATAAAACACAAAAACACCGACAGCCGAAACGAAAATAACAAAAACAAACAATCCCGCACAAAACAAGGGCGGGACAACCTACATTATATACAGATACTAATTAACTAACACACAGGTGAAAACAATTAGACAAAACCAACAGATAACCGAAAAAGGGATCGGTAGTGGCTATTAGGATGGTGACGACGACCGCCGAGCACAGCCTGAACGGGCAGGAGAGCCAACCTCGGCGGAAGTCGTGACAACAGGTTAAATAATTATTTTTAATCCTTGAGACAATTGAGACATGGATTGTGTATATGTGCCATTCAGAGGGTGAATGGGAAAGCCAAAATATTTAAGTGCCTTTGAACTGGTTGTAGGTGCCAGGAACACCGGTTTAAGTGTGTCAATAATTGCAACGCTGCTATGGTGTTCACGCTCAACAGCTTCCCGTGTGTATAAAGAATGCTCCACCACCCAAAGGACATCCAGCCAACTTGACGTGTTGGAGTCAACACGGGCCAGCATCCCTGTGGAATGCTTTCGACACCTTGTAGAGTCCATGCCCCAACGAATTGAGACTGTTCTGATGGCAAAAGGGGAAGCAACTCAATAGGAGAAAGGTGTTCCTAATGTTTTGTCTACCCAATGTAAGTGGCAGTGGCGCTAATTTCAAACAATGTAGTTTTTCTCTTCTAGTTCAGGCCGTCAAACATGTGTAGTTGTTAACTGATTCAAAGCGAAAAGTTAAGTCAGTGGTCAGTGCTTGCTTCGTGCTGTATGTAGGGGACGTGAGGGAAGACCATCAATAAACTGTTACATTAACTGTCATCTTCAGGCACATTAGATCATGTGACACAGACACAGGCACTGACAGTGTCACTAATGTTGTGAATGCTTGTTTAGCACCCCAGAATGCAATTCCAATCACGCACACAGCACTCTGGGTCCTAAACAAAGATGCTGCTGAACTTCAGGAAGCAAAGCCCTGAGCACCATGTTTGTAGAGTTGATATCCCAAGTATCAACGCTGTGAAACAGAGGAAACTAACGACTAATCACAGTCCCATGATCTCCCTATGAGAAAAGTGATGGATATACAGACTACATTATAGATGGCGGAAGAGAGGAAGACTTCAAGCATGACTATCATGAGCATCATACTGTAGCATGTCCTAGCCATGTTGTTTCTCCAGGAGTCATTGGTACCAATATCTTCATATTACAATATCTTGGACTTCAACATTCATTATCCACAGTAATAATAACTTTTAGCCATTTAAGCCATTAATAGATGTTTTATAAAGCATGTGATTAGCAAAAAAATGTGTTGCATTAAATTGACTACAAATAACACCAAAAATAGTAAATCATGGTATGTAGGATTTAGCTGCATTATTGAAAACACAGTATTCTCTTTGAAGAAACATTTAGTAATTAGTAATCAGAGAACAACTTCAAAGAGGTTCAAACAAATCATTCTTAGATATTTCAGTGATCAGAAATCATTCCTGATCCTCCCCTGTAATTAAAGCCGAACAAAAAAACTTCTTCCTCAAATTAATGGACGGGTCAGTGGACTAAAAATAGCAAGAGCCATGTTTGATTCAAAGGAGCACGCCGTGACGCCGTTCTCTCCACACTTCAAAGTCTAAATGTATGCTTCTGATAAAATGGGTGTCAGTGTCTGCCTCTCAAATTTGGTAATAATTTGTTTTGAGGGAGGCAGAAAGAGAGAGAAACCTGGAAGTAATTTGTGAAAGCACGGCAGCGTTGTATTTTTCCTCAAAAGAAAGTTATTGTAACTATTGACCTTTCCAGTGCTTGAATGGCATTTCCAACAACCATTCTGGAATGCCATTGCTGTTCTCAAACATAACTTTTGAATCAGTGTTGTTTTAGGCCCCATCTCCAGAGTCAAGCACTTCAACTATTACTGTGTCCTCAATGTACATGTTACACACTGTTTGAACAGCCCTTCCCTTTGTTAACCCTGTGTTGCTGCTGGACATGAACTCCCTGTAAGAAACCTAAAACACTTTGAACACAAAAGTATAGAGGGAAGATAGGGAGTTTCATTGAATTTCATGGATAACTCAACAGTTGTTTTATAATAAGTCGATAATTAACACATTTCATATTAAAGGCTGCTGACACTATCGTGACTAACATTTGGCTATCACATCTAAAATAGTTTGACTATCTGTTAATGAAGAGAGCCTCTAAGATGTTCTCACATAGTGCTATGATTCATTAATGCTTTGAGATCCCTTCCCATGTTACTCTGCTGCTCCCTTGTGGTGTGTCCAGATATCAGAGTCAGTAGATCTGTATGGGACTTAACAGCCAAGTAACTAGGCTTAAGAGAAAAAGCAGGTGCACAATATTCACTTCATGAAATACAAAATATGGAAAGTGAACAGATTTTCTGTAGCTCAGATCTTCTTAATCCTTTTAACGTATTGTTTTCTCAATAATATTTGAGCTGCTCCAGTCTGAAACATCTGATAGTCCTTTGGTTGACAGTGACTCCTTCAAGAGGCTAGCAGTCTGGCAGTAATGATAACTTACAGTAACTGCACAGTACAATGTTGTTTGTTAGTTTTCTTATTTGTTTCAGACGTACTTGACCCAGTATGATCACCATCAGACACCTCAATAGCCTTCTACTCCTACCCAGCCCTCATCACCTTCCTCCAGCCACAGCCACGTGATCTCCCCTCCCCTCCTCCGCAATCAGGTAAATCCCACATTAACTCCTGGGGAAACGAGCCATTAATATTTCAGTTGCTTCCAGGCCTGTTTGCGCTATACATCAATGCCTGGCCGCTCCTTTCAGAGCCATACATTAGAACTACTTTCAAAATACTTCATTGTCAGCCCATGGCAGTCTCATTACTTATTAAGATAAGAGGAAAGATGTGCAAAAAGAGTAGTTGGTGGCTCAGCTTTCTTTAAAAGCTTCCTTCTACTGTGATGCTGCCGCCCTCCTCTTCCTCTCCCACATCCTCCTCCTCGCCCTCCTCCTACTCTTCCTCCTCTCCCTCCTCCTCCTCCTCCTCCTCTCCCACATACCCTCTTTGCACTCCTCCGACTCCTCTCCCACTTCCTCCTTTTCATCCTCCTCCTCTTCCTCCTCCTCCTCTGTCACCTCCTCCTCCTCCACCACCTTTCCTCCTTCTTGTCCTCCTCTACTACCACCTCCTCCTCTATCTTCTCCACCTTCATCTTCCTCTTCCACTTCCTCCTCCACCTCATCATTCAAGCTCCTTGATGTGTTAAAATGAGTGGCTCAGCTAAAATAAGTAGCAGTACCATACTTTACTTAAAGACAAAAGAGAATAATGCCTGTCTGTTGTGCAGTGTAATGTAATGTGTAGTAAAGTAAGTGTTCAGCTTACCATTACCAGGATGCTTCAAAGACTTCTGCCACTGCAAACTGGCCATGTTGACCCTTAATCTGTCAGAGTAATGTAAAATAACAGTTAAAATAACAGACGCCTCACAAGTCCTCAACTAGCAGCTTCATTAAATACTACCCGCAAAACACCAGTCTCAACATCAACAGTGAAGAGGCGACGCAGGGATGCTGGCCTTCTAGGGAGAGTTGCAAAGACAAAGTCGTATGTCAGACTGGCCGATAAAAAGAAAAGATTAATATATGCAAAAGAACACAGACACTAGACAGAGGAACTCACGCCTCTTCACTGTTGACACTGGTGTTTTGCGGGTACTATTTAATGAAGCTGCCAGTTGAGGACTTGTGAAGTGTCTGTTTCTCAAACTAGACACTCTAATGTACTTGTCCTCTTGCTCAGTTGTGCACCGGGACCTCCCACTCCTCTTTCTACTCTGGTTAGGGCCAGTTTGTGCTGTTCTGTGGAGGGAGTAGTATACAGCGTTGTACAAGATCTTCAGTTTCTTGGCAATTTTTTATATGGAATAATCTTAATTTCTCAGAACAAGAATAGACTGACGAGTTTCAGAAGAAAGATAGATACTCAACTAGTCTAAAAAATGCCCGTTTCATTGATTCTTTAATCAGAACAACAGTTTTCAGCTGTGCTAACATAATTGGAAAACTGTTTTCTAATGATCAATTAGCCTTTTAAAATGATAAACTTTTAAAATGGGCCTCTGTACGCCTATGTAGATATTTCATAAAAAATCAGTAGTTTCCAGATACAATAGTCATTTACAACATTAACAATGTCTACACTGTATTTCTGATCAATTTGATGTTATTTTAATGGACCAAAAATGTGCTTTTCTGTCAAAAACAAGGACATTTCTAAGTGACCCCAAACTTTTGAAAGGTAGTGTACTTCAATCCTAATCTACATCAAAGTTAAACTATGAATTTCTGTAAAGACCCCATTCCTCTTTGTGTCTCTCTAAAACCATTCTAGTGAGTTGTTATAAGGAAAGCTTGCAAAGTAGTGGAACATGTCCTGGTGACACAACTGTGCCTGGGGATCACCACGGGGTCAGGGGAAAATGTGTCTGGCATCCATTTCCTCCAATGTCACAAACTGTGCCTTTTATAAAGTGCTCTTGTCCCAATGACAAGTCAGGCTGAGGAAATGTTCTGCCCCTTTGCAGCAGGCTGTTAGATGTTATCTGGTTAAGAGGAATGGATATGGCTGAGGTAGCCTCCTGCTCAAGTATGTCTGAAACCCCAGGACCCAAAGTGTCACGTACTCTTTACTGATCATGATGTGATTCCACAATGTTGGAAACAAACAGATCATAAATCCATGTCAAAAAATTGTGACAGTTCTGTAGTTGTACCACCACTATCAAAGGAAGCTCAAGCATAGACCTTTTTGTTTGTTGTTATTGTATACAGTGCATTGCCAAGATGGAAGTCTTCACTTCTATTGGCTTGAATATATTCTTCAGGATATAAACAATTCAAATGTCTGCAAAGACTCCACATACTGTAACAGAGTGAATCATTCTAACGAGAAATAAAGTAGGTTGTAGAGTTGTCTTTCATTTCAAATAGAAACGTCTGTTTCTCTAATCAGCAACACTGCTATAAATACTTACATATTTGTTTTAGAGACCGATTCAGTCATCTGTCTTCAGACAAACAACAGAGAGGGGGATAAACTTTACTACATATTCAATCTGTGTTTTACTTTTCAGGGGCTAGACGAAGAGCTCATTTAAAATAAGTGTCTTGGTACACTTTTAAACACAGGCCCTTATGCAATTTGATTACCACGTCATATGCTCTTAATGTCTCCAGCATGTCTCTCTCTCTCTCTCTCTCTGTCTTCGACAGGCATGTCTCTAGGCCTGTGCTCCATTAAAGAGCAGACCGAAACCTTGTCCCCACTTCACAGCATTGCCTTTTGGAAATTGGAGCACTTGTGCTCTCTCTCCTCTTCGTCTCAGAAATTGTTTACTAAGCCCAACACATCATGGAATCATTTAGGACAGCTAGGGGGTTTATGAATCAGTTTCAGGGGCTCAGAGCAGAGTTGAAATTAACTTAATTACGGCACCCTCTGGTGGAATATTCATGCTGGGTAGGAATATAGAGGCTTCTGAGCATAGATATAGAGTGCAGGCTGTGTTCGATGTAAACAAATACGAGAAACTAATAGATGGACAAGACAAAAGTGTTTCAGCGTCTAGGCTATAGGCTGTACCTTCTTCTACGGTCCGCCTTCACATGCACTCTACTACAATAGTTGTTTCTCTAACTGTTCTCAGTAACCACATGTATACCAGTGGAGCCTGCTGAGGCGAGAATGGCTCATAATATTGGCCGGAACGGCGCTAATGGAATGGCATCAAACTCGAGCCATTACCACGAGCTCGTTCTCCCCAATTAATGTGTCACCAACCTCCTGTGATCTATACCATTCTAAAAAGAATACTAACCTTTGAAAGATTCACTCTGTAACTTAAGGAGAGAGAGAGTGCATTTTTCACAACAAAACACAGCAGGCCACTTTAATTAAAGGAGAAGACCAGACCATAAATCCAACACAACACAACACAGGGACATTAAGCTAAACTGATTAATGTGTGGCGAAGGCTATACTCTTCAGCCCAATCTCAGGCTGGACACTTCCATACACTTTTCCTTCATGGTTTGCATAAAGCCACAGAGGGGAACTGCTGTACAGTACACAAGGTTTCCTCTGTTCCCCAACTGATTATTTACACAACGTCCCATTATCAGCCGTCCCAACTCAGGCTATTAGTCATCTCTGAGCAGGGGACAGGTCCAGAAACCCTGCGTTTACTATTAGCTGGTGATGAATGGAGAGGCATTTCAATGGCCATACATCAAGCAGGCACCTCCTAAACAAGATCTCCCATCCATCGCTCTAGGGGAGATACTGTTAATATTCTACTGGCAACCGCACCATACATATCCTGTCCCTACATTTTACATGCACTATTTCATAAGTTTTACTTTGGTCTTTAATGGCTGAACCTCGTAGGCCAATTCATCAACTGATGTAGAACAATAATATCAGTAGATCAGCCTCAACGTAAAAAATAAAGACATTTGCATTAACAACATATTTGTAGGGTTAATGAAGTCAGTGTTGAGAAAAGTGAGGATTGCAAGAAAATGTCTAGTGTGGAAGATTCAGCACACACACACACACACACACACACACACACACACACACACACACACACACACACACACACACACACACACACACACACACACACACACACACACACACACACACACACACACACACACACACACACACACACACACACACACGCACACACACACACACACACACACACACACACACACTACATTTCATGTGCTCAAACATAATCGTCTGCTTTGTAGCAATGATGACAAACCTACAGAGACGGATGTCAAAAATAGTTTAGATTTATGAGCACTGTTTTGCATGTTCAGTTGTGGATACTGTATATACAAATTACATATTTAGATTTGAACATGTTTGTAGAAACTCCTTCATGATTTTGGACAAGATATAATTCAGTTACCAGATAAATATATTGGATTAGAGTAAAGGACAGGGAACAAGAATGACAATGAACCTTCAATTCCCTGTAAAACTTAGAATACGATGAATTCAGATCTATACTCAGTTGGTAGAGCATGGCGCTTGTAACGCCAGGGTAGTGGGTTCGATTCCCGGGACCACCCATACGTAGAATGTATGCACACATGACTGTAAGTCGCTTTGGATAAAAGCGTCTGCTAAATGGCATATATTATTATTATTATTATATTATACGGTTTCAAAAAGTCGTAAAAATACAATAGTGAAGCAAAATTTGAAGCAGCATGCTTTACTTCTGCTCAGTTAGTCTGAACTAACTATCCAACTGTTAACTGTTGAAGACTCCCATCTCCGTCCCTGAGGAGCCTCAATCGATAGAATGAACTCAGCCCTGCCTGTGTTTGCTAATTTCTCTTTCTTCCTTCTTAAAACAAAGTGAACAGTGTCTGTAATGCTGCTGGAGCGTATCCCTGGCTGGCAGAGTGCCGGTAACGGCAGGCCTCTCAGTACACACAGTGGGAGTGTTTGGACAGATAGCTCCGTGTGCCGTTGTTCCCTGTCACAGTCACCAACACCATGCAGCTAGACCAGACCCACACCAACAGTAGCACCAGCCCCTTGATATGCTACCACCATGCCACCACTGCCACCTAGCTAAATACAGTTGAGGTCACAGGAACACATCAGAGGATGCTGTGTGTGTGTGTGTGTGTGTGTGTGTGTGTGTGTGTGTGTGTGTGTGTGTGTGTGTGTGTGTGTGTGTGTGTGTGTGTGTGTGTGTGTGTGTGTGTGTGTGTGTGTGTGTGTGTGTGTGTGTGTGTGTGTGTGTGTGTGTGTGTGTGTGTGTGTGTGTGTGTGTGTGTGTGTGTGTGTGTGTGTGTGTGTGTGTGAGGGAGTGAGTGAGGGAGTTAGGCAGGAAGACACTACAGCAAGTTGGTGGCGGTGTCTCCCACAGCAGCCTGGGGTGCCACAATCCATCTCTGTCTTTTTGCCAAATTTGATTTTAAATATTTATCACGCCATACATCTTGGCTGAAACAAATTACTAGCAAAGTGCTATTGTCTGTGAAACCTGTAGTAAGAAGGATGGAGGCTTTAGATGGAGCATCAATGTTTCATTTGGTAAAATATATGACTAGCTGGTATGCAACGACAGCATTTTTCCTTTTTTCCTCCACCAAAAATGATGCATCAGAAGTCTAACTTTACAGAGTAATCACAGTAATGACCCAGTCTAACCATCATTCTTTTTCTCTCAATGAACAATACTGCTGTGCTTTTTATTGCTGATCATTTAATGTATTTGAATGTTAAAATCAAATTGTTTCTGACTTTTACAGCAGTCTAGTTAAGACACACCCATAGACTTAGATAGAAATCACATCTTTGTATCTGTCCCGTTATGGCATCTGCAGGGGCAGTGCCATTGAGGCCATCTCCATTTTGAAGTAGTCAATTTTCTTCTTCTACTACTTCTATGAGTTGGTAAACAAACTGCAAGGGGGCATACTGCTACCTGGAGTGTTCTGTTAGAACAGGTATGAAGCCAAGTTTGGCGATTTACTGCCACCTGCAGTTATGAAATGTTTACTGACGAGCATAATTCATTGGGTGCTCTCTCCCGATGACCCGGATGGAATCATGTGATCCTTCTTTAACCCATAAGTCACACTCAGTTGACTACTTCGAAATGGTGAAAGTACGCAATGGTGCTGCCCATTCTAAAACAGGCTTTTGGGCACAAGAGTCCTCTTTCAAGTGAGCTTTTTGGCTGTTAACACCCTTTTGTAAGAGAGTACAAAGATGCCTTGGTATGTAGAGAATACGGTATCTCCCTGTCATGCACTGACAGTGCAGGTGCAGGTGTGTTCCTATAGAGGGTGCTAATTTCCTAAATACCTTCAGGTGTGTCCATAGAGATTGATGTTTTAGATTAAACCTGCATTGAAGAAAGAATTATCCCAAGATTGACCACTGAGCTGAAGCTACCATTCTATCTGCAGTCAGTGGAAACAATAGTGTCTATTCAGCCAGTGGAGGCTCGTGGGAGGAGCTATAGGAGGATGGGCTCACTGTAATGGCTGGAATGGAATACAAAACAACAGGCCAACAATGCAGTAGCTATCACAATACAGTGGCCAAACTCAGAGTAATGACACCCTTTTCAGCTGACAAAGATGATGTACTGCTAACCCAGGGATAGACTCTCTTATTTACAGTAAAGCAATCTCCCCATAAGACATATCTGCTGTATACGACCTCACAACTAAATCCCAGGGAGAACCTCTGAAATATTGCTGTGCTTTAGTTTTGTTCTAGGGCTTAGGGGTAAAGTAGCTGGTGCCTTGGTTTACTTGAGTAGTTTGTTGCTACTGTAAATTAAACACAGCAAAAAGTCATGCAGTACAGACATACATAACTCTTGGGCTACCACCAAAATAATATTCATAACAGATGAGGGCACACATATGGTAATAATTAGAGAGAGGGAGGAGATAAATTGGTGAAAATAGACTGACATGATGGTCCACTGGGTAAAGCCCTGCCTCAGGGTTCTAAAGAAAAGATGTATTTTTGGATTGGGAAACAGCACTATTTTATCTCGTTAAAAAATAAACAATCCACTTCTCTCTGCACTCTCGATTTTTTAAATACAAATAACAACATTACATGAATAAAAATGCTCCCCAATAATAGCCATTGATTGCCCACATGAGAATGAATCTTTGATGAGAATAATGATTAGAGATATAGGCTAGTCTAAATGAATTAAAGCCAGTGGCTCAGATGGAACTATCCAAGCAGTAGATACATCTCCTTCAAATGTTGATATTTGGTTGCATTGACAACTAAACACAATTCAATATCACTTTTGAAATAAAATAAATAGCCTATTAATAACTAGTTGACAAGTAGAAAAAATATGTTGGATTCACATCTCTAACTCAACCAAAAATAAAAGTTACAGAGTGTGATTTAAGCCAGGGGCTCAGATGGAACTATCCAAGCAGTAGATATCTCCTTTAAATGTTGATATTTGGTTGTGTTGTTAAACAAACACAATTCAATATTACTTTTGCAATACAGTGAATAGCCTAAAAAGCTATGGCTGTCTTACAAACTAATGTCACATTCAACCTGAATTAACATGAGTACCACATCCATGGCCACATTGAGGTTACTGTAACTATACATGTCTTCTTATGTAATCAAGTAAAGCATGCATGTTCAAGGTAGCATGCTTACTGTAGGTATTCACAGGTATGTTGAGATCTTCACAAGTGCTGTAATAACCTGTACAGGATCTCAAATGGCATTGATCACTTAACACCATGAACTTTAAATACAGTCTCAGCTTCAATCCAGGTAATTTGGTTGTGCTATTAGATAAAGCACAATGATAACACATTAATCTCTTGTATAAATAAACAAACATCTGGGTGACAGCTAATCCAAAAATCTGACATTGCTTTTCCTTTCGAATTTGGCTTTTTAGATGGTTGAAAACATAGTGATAACACATTAGAAATTGAACTAACTTTTGGCTGTCTTTTTGAGTGGGTGAATATAGGTTGCAATCTTATTGATCAACATCTCAACCAAATATTACCCAAATATCTTTGTTAAAAGGACGTGGTGTGCCCAGTGGGAATACATGGCATTTAGCTTCAATAGAAAGCAATTTACAGTCAGGCATGCATACATTTGACTTATGAGTGGACCTGTAAATCCAACCCGTGTCATGAACAACAAACAATACAAATATGTAAGTGTTTTCAGGTTATTAATCTATCCAACTAGCATTTAGTATAACAAACCTGAATAATAGAGAGCATCATTCATACTGCTTTGAACATGTCCATTTGAATGCTTATCAATTTATGTAAATGTTTAACCTGACATTGAAGGCTATAATTGGCCTTGCATACAGCATACCACTACCATTTGCATGTGATTAAGACGGAATGTTGTGTGAATTAAACAGCTCCCGGTATCTTTCGACACACAGCCGCTTTATAAGTGAGAGGTTCTTCCAGGGGCAACTGTCAGTGATCACTGTGGCTGTATTATTTAAACGAGGGCAGCTACAGTGGTATACAAAATATTAACGACCACCTCAAGTGGTAAATGTCTACAGCTGGACCAATTTGATTTTTCCTTTATTTGTTCACACCCCAACAACACAGATGGGAAACAGAAGACAATGCAACATTGAATTTGGGTTATTTCTCACAAGTTCCACTAGATGGCATTGGTGCAACACCACAGATAACACCGAAATGGGGCCAAGCCAAAGACCTGTGCCTATTGTTCAAGCCAACAGTGTCTTTATCATCTACCAGAGGACCACAGAAAAAGGCAATCGATATGAATGAATTGTCAGAACACAACTGCGCAGCACACAGGCTTAACATGCTACAAGACGCATACAAATTGATTTGTGTTACAACACTACGTTAATACAAACAGACCTTTAGGTCCCAAGACCACAGTTTTTCTACATCTCATAATACAAAGCATCTTTAGTAGGCTATATAATTATGTATGATTCCTGCATTAATAGTATGGTATAATGTGGGCTTTGGGGTTAAAAAGCTGCACAACCTTCATTGATAATATTTTTATCCATCTAGCTGAAGTTTTTCTTTTACGGCTAATCATCACATACCTGACATAGCACAAAGAATGCAATACCTCAACTAACATTTTATACTAACATTTGGTCAATGAGGGTTATACAATAGGCTACTACCCCGCCCATCTTTCATAAATATGTGAAAATCCCCCTGCAGAATAGTCCTGAGACTGGGGCTCGAGTATTCAAATGTGCAGGAATCTAAATGGAGAAACTACAGCTTCATTAAATTTGGCAATAAAATATTTGCAATACCTCATTGGCTTTTGATGGGCGTAATGAGCAGTATGACTGAATCCAATCGCAGGGTATTAGATTTAATTTGTTTGGCATTTCACAGATGGGAATGCATTCATAACTGTGAATAGACCTCAGCTAGTCATTACAAAACCAGAACACAAGAGAGAGAGAGAGAGAGAGAGAGAGAGAGAGAGAGAGAGAGAGAGAGAGAGAGAGAGAGAGAGAGAGAGAGAGAGAGAGAGAGAGAGAGAGAGAGAGAGAGAGAGAGAGAGAGAGAGAGAGAGAGAGAGAGAGCGAGAGCCTAGCCTCGTGATGGTGGTGGATTCTGTGTCACCACAGCAAAGACCCACAAAGGCCTCAGAAAGTTCCAATGGCTCAGAACGTTCCAATGGGGATGATTCCATGGATTGATTTTCTGGAATATCCAGCGGCCTGCCTGCATGTGCCAGGGTTCTGTTCTGTGCACCTCATCCACATACTGGAAATGCCTATGGTTGATTTCGACATATTGCATTTCAATGTATTATGTTCCCGGAACTTAATTAACGCAATTCAATTCCCTATAACTATCAGCAGCTGGCCTTTGTCCAAGCTCAGATAAGATTGGATAGACAGAGTCTGAGCATGCCAGCTAAAATGATAGCAGAGCAACAAACAATGGAGCTGCTTGTCGACCCTGTGCAGAAACCCCAGATAGAAAATGCCAACGCAACATTGTTTTCAGACTAAAGAATTTGTATTATGATTGTAAAAGCACAGGCTGTGCAAACTTGGAGAAATAAGCAAAGGAAATCAAATAGTATAACAACATAAGCAGAATGAAAACTAACCAACCGCTGATAAGCAATAGCAAAAAAAGGAGGAACTGGAGGAGAGAGAGGTCTCGCAACTACAGCAAATAAGTATACCATAGGTTTGAATTTAGCAGTGGTAATTCAGTAAACAGAAAGCGACAGGCAAGAGTGGAAAGCATTGCCTCATTTCAGTGACGTGTTTACAGACATTTGTAGTTCACATCCAATATAGTACCCCCTAACACTGGCCCCAAACAGGACAGGAACATACTGACATTGGATGTGTGCTGCTACTTTGGACACATGACTGGTTCCGGCACGTCAGTGCTTAAGGAGAGAGAAAACAAACCTCTAACCAATAAGAAGGAACATTGGAACCAATGAGGTGTGGGTGAGGGTGGGACCAACAAAAATATGCAAGTTATGTGATTACATGGAGTATTTTCTTAGAGATATAATACAGCCAATGATGTAGATACGTCTCTTTTACCACACCCTTCCTTCCCTAGAAATACAATTAGGCCTCCCAACAAAAACACAAACTGGGGATAAATTAAGACCCCAGCTAATGCAGAGACAGACAGACCCCCTTCACTGCATCTGTGACCTCAGCATGACCCTGCCTGATGTTCATGAGAACATTACATTTCCTGCAAAGGAGGTGCTAGGTGATGTCAACAGTGATGTTAAATAAGTGATGGAATCTAGGAACCAAGAACCTGTATACCAGGCAGAGGTTGCCAGAGTAATGCTACAGGGCATCACCATGCATGTTGTTGGGTCAGTGTGCCATGCCTCTAATGCCTCTAATGTGGTCATGGTTTCCAGGGTCATCTCATATGGAGCCACACACACACACACAGCCTGGACATCCGGGGCATGGCCCCCATGTAGCCAAGCCAGAGCGTTAGCTAGCTAAGATTTTCCACCACTTTGGCTTGCTTCTGCAAAGAGATTTAGCTAGACACTAAGGCCCCTGAACACACCACAGCAGTTTGTCACTTTAACATAATCCAAAGTGATGTGTGGTTCATTTGTTTCCCTATTATAATGACCTTGCATATAAAACAGTCACCGCCAGGCATTGTATTTTATGCACTTTCACCCCCTTGCACCTTAGAGTAAATGAGCATTCACATTTGTAATCATGTCCCTTTTAAGTTTAATCACAGGAACACAGTGTATAGAATGACAATCACCCTGCATAGCTAAGGGAGGGGTGAGAAGTGTGATTCATATTCCATGTGCCATTATACCCAGAACAGCCTTGTAAAGGGAATCTCAGATCACAAGTTCTATCAAATAAAGCATCACAGGCAGTGCATTAGAGGACAAGAGGGAGAAAGGATGGAATATTAAGGGGAAGGCAAAAATAACATTATGCTTGCAATCTGGTTCATGAGCCAACAAATTGAGTCTGCATGTATTAAAGTAGCATAGAGATGAACCATAAAGATTTCTGACAAGAAGCTAAAGCATAAACATAAGACCATAGCCTTTCTTTTCCTCCCTCCATCCATGGGAGAGCAGGGTAGAAAGCTATTGCTACTGACCTGATGGTCCTGATGTTTGTGAAGGTCGGTTCGTCATCTACCCAACACAACCATATGTTCAGAAAGGTAGCTTTACTGAATGCAACTTAATCGTCTAGCTTGTGAGTATTTTCCTTTTTTATTTGGGTTTTCTAACCTCTAGCTTTTGAATGTATGGTCAACCAGTAGTCTTTGTAAGACATCTTCATATGAATAGGTAATGTCCAGGCTGTCACAATCAACAGACAACGTGGATATCAGATATACGCAGGCCCCCTAGGATTACTTTCATTGAAATTATGTGAAAACAATGTTGATTCAACCAGTGTGTGCTCAATGGGCTCCCTGTCAAAAGAGACATTATTTGCACTCGTGGGGGAAAAAAATATCGCTACAGTTACATATCGGGATATTATTTTTGACGATATTTCATATGACAATATCGCAAGATTATTTTGGTACCAAAACTCCAGTACTTCACAGCGTGTTCTCCATCTTCGTTTCAAATAGGGAACTCATTTGTTTTCAGCACTTGAATTTCCATGACTGATAAAAACTCTTGTCCTTCTGCAGCAGATATACATGTATGATGAGCAATATATTTGGAACATCGAATCACAATAAAATCACAGGATCGAATCACAATGCATACTGTATGGAATCATGATAATCATAATACATATCGTATCGGCACCTAAGTATCGTGATAACGTCGTATCGTGGGGTCCCTGGCAATTCCTAACCCTAATATGCACAACAAAGACTTTATATTCACCAATGTCACCTTCATTGCAAAACAAATCACAACATAAGCAGTATAATATTACATGGGATATCACACAGATTGGTATGTGAAAAAGCAATTTCCCTAAAACAAGATTGAACTAATCAACAACTTTCATTTCCAGTTCATCTGATATACAAATTGTGCTTAATGAACCCTGTGAAATCAATTCCCTAGGTTGTACTTTGCATGCAGAAGAACTTCAACACAGAAGTCAAGATGCATACGTAAACAGACATTAGTCAGTGCAGATTATTTTGCTCCATTTACATTGCATTAGTACTAGCA
The DNA here is from genome assembly GCF_021184085.1 of Oncorhynchus gorbuscha. Classification (NCBI taxonomy): domain Eukaryota; kingdom Metazoa; phylum Chordata; class Actinopteri; order Salmoniformes; family Salmonidae; genus Oncorhynchus; species Oncorhynchus gorbuscha. The sequence continues at coordinate 15,808,535 of NC_060177.1, read as the reverse complement.
ACAGCCAACCAGCTGGTGCCCATTTCTCAATCATGTCTATGCATTAAAATGCAACTGGGCCACACTGAGCAGCACGCCTTACAGCATACATCCAAGATAGCTAGTATTTTACATGTCAAAATTTCAATGATACAACATGAGATGAAAACAGATACACCCAAGGCTGAGGGACTGTTGTTTGCTTTTGAAAAGACACATAATATGTAGATGTGGTATGGATATAGAATTGAATCTAACCAATAATAATGATAATGAATAGATAATGTACAGTCTGACTGCAATACGGTTTGGTGGCATTGAAATGAAACCATGGAGCTCAAATTATACAGTAGTTCTACTGTAGCCTATACTGTAGGCCTAAATGGACACTGTACTGTCTGTGATCTTCATGTTTCACAGATTTGAAGGATTTTCTAGCCTCCCTCCATATATATATATATATATATATATATATATATATATATATATAGGCCTACACAGTTGATTGTAATATAAAAAGAGGTATAAAGCGTACAGTAATAATGGAATGAACACGCATTACAAAATATTGGGAAGCCATTAACTTTTTCATCCATTCCAATTCAAATGGGTATGCGACAATACGCAACGACTGTTAACTTGCTGAACTGTATATCAAACTTAAACAGCAGATCCATGCCTATTCCGCAAAGTAATGTAGTGTAGAATTTTCAGTCGTTTCTGAGCATTGGAGCACAAATCTAAATCTGGTGTCATGAATTATTAAAGGCTGCTTTATGGGAGCTTTCTTCAGAGGAGAATATCCAGCACTGTACAAGCTTAAGATCAAACAGGCCATGGAATAATAGGAGCTGAGTTTAATGCTAGAAGTATTTCTACCAAAAGTTTAACGTTTCCCAGTAACCCCTAACAGGAGGACAGATTCACATTCTGATGTGAAATATAATAGGAAAGGCTATGGCTGACACTGAGGCATCAAGTGAAGACAGACTGAGACAAAGACGGTGTCTCCAGAGACGGTCAGTGTTGGTCACTTCTATGGGAACCCTCTTTTGAGTGCACAGAAAATGTGGAAATTGGATAACTCAACGCACCTAAGTTGATGACAAGATGATGACAAGAGATTGGATTTGTCTCTCCTGAATAGCTATAGAAAATAAGAATGCAATGGTTTTGGAAGATAAAGTATCAGGAAGGATGAGTCATCTCTCTCTGTCAGTCTTCCAAATCTGAATGTAACCATCGCTACTTTAGTAGAATCTACAATTCGGAATTAGTATTCAATCAGCTTTATTCAGGCAGGATAAAGAAAGTTAAGGTTATTTTGAATTGGTTTGATTGATCGAGTGCCTGTACAGTGCCTTCAGAAAGTATTCATACCCCTTGACTTATTCTACATTTTGTAGTGTTACAGCCTGAATTCAAAATGGAATAAATACATGTTTGTTCTCACAACCATCTACACACAATACCCCATAATGACAAAGTGAAAACATGTTTCTAGTCATTTTTGATCAATTATTAAAAATGAAATACAGAAATCAAATGTACATAAGTATTCACACCCCTGAGTTAGAATCACCTTTGGCAGTAATTACAGCTATGAGTGTATCTGGGTAAGTCTTTTAGAGCTTTCCACAACTGTATTGTGCAATATTTGTACATTATTATATAAACAATTCTTCAATCTGTCTAATTGGTTGTTGATCATTACTAGACAACCATTTTCAAGTCTTGCCATAGATCTTTCAAGCAGATCTAAGTCTAAACGGCCACTGTCTTCTTGGTAAGCAACTTTGGTGTAGATTTGGCCTTGTGTTTTAGGCTACTGTCCTGCTGAAAGGTGAATTCTTCTCCCAGTGTATGGTGGAACGCAGACTGATTCAGGTTTTCCTCTAGGATTTTGACTGTGCTTATCTCCATTCCTTTTATTTTCTATCCTGAACAACTCTCCCGTCCTTAACGATTACAACCATACCCATAACATGATGTAGCCACCACTATGCTAGAAAATATGGAGTGTGGTACATAGTAATGTGTTGTATTTGATTTGCCCCAAACATACAGCGGATTGTCCTTTAAAAGTTGCAGCGTACTGCGGCGCAACTTGCATGGTGCCGCAGAATTCTATGGCACGTTATTTAAGTGTGAACAATTGGTACCATTAATGCTAGTTAGTGCTAGTTTCAACACCAGAGGGCATATTTGAGAAGCATTTGATAGCCTTCAATAGTGGCTGTGCTCGAAGAATGCAGGAACACGAGAGACCGGGGATCAATTCCCAGACGGGGAAGAAAGACTGGGCTGTCCTTGTAAATAAGAATTTGTTTTAACAGATTCCATGTGTGTTATTTCATAGTTGTGATGTCTTCAATACTATTCTACAATGTAGAAGATATTCAAAATAAAGTAAAACCCTGGAATAAGTAGGTGTGTCCAACCATTTGACTGATACCAACCATTTGACTGATACTTGCTTAATTAATTTGATTCATATTATGGTGTTTCTATTCCAAGAAAAACTAAAAACCCTCTGGGTTTCCATTAGGATGCAATGGAAAATATGGCACTGTTCAACATAATAGTCAGGAGTACAGTACTGGGCTATTTAGCTAAAGAATCCCTCTGTCGTGCAGGCATGCGGGAGACCGGGGTTCAATTCCCCATTGGGTAGGAAGGAGTAGGCTGTCCTTGTAAATAAGATTTTTTTCTTAACTTACTTGCCTAGTTAAATAACAGTTACACTAAGAGCATAACATTTCTATACCCACATTTTCTAATTCTAGTCTAACCAATACCCAAATGGAGATTCAGTCAAAATAAAAATCTCATTTATTTATCAAGACCAGTCCCCATGCTTGTCTCAGAGCAGCGTGAAATGGTGCTAAAATAGTCGTAGGCTATTGCTTCAAATCCTATTGCTTCTATCCTATTGCTTCATCAATAGGCTCTTTAAATAAATAAGACCTACACCACTTTTAACAACACATTACACAACACTAGTGAGACTCATGTTGCCTATGGTAGGCCTACAGTATATTGAAAAATACTGTGCAGTCTGACAAGTAAACATAACCTACAGTACATACTGTGGTAAACATGGGATGGTGCCTAATTCCATACATAGGCAAGAGCAGGCCATGTCCAGACTTTCTCGGTGACCTCAAGCATTCATTAACTCTGTCTTCAATGCTTTTTGGGGTTGTATCAGTCATGGACAGAAACGTCTGAGACACAGTATTAATGAAGAACACACAGAGGTTCACTGGTAAGCCACATTTGCCTCGGGATCCATCCCAGTTGGTATTCTGTGCCCACTCTCTTCGGTTACACATCCTTGAAATAGCAGAACACCATAACGGTCCGGACGGCCCTTGCTGTGCCTGGTGAGCAATTGCAACCATGCGTTAGCTAAATAATCCCTGTTTTGTGTTGGCACCCGGGAGACCAAGGGTTCAATTCCCCGATGGGGAGGGAGGAGTAGGCTGTCATTGTACATAAGAATTTGTTCTTAATTAACTGACTTGCATAGTTAAATAAAGGTTGTGCTAACTTCAATATGCTCTTCAAATAAATAAGACCTACACCGATTTTATGTCACCTATGGTAGGCCTACAGTATATTGAAAAATATGACGTGACTCTCTGCCAATAATTACGTATAGAGGATTGGGGGATATTTATGTAATTCAGTGATATTTATTCCCATAATTTGTTATGGATCCATAACTAAATAAACATCGGCATTTTGAAAGAGTCTTTGTATCATTATTTTATTAACGAAAGCATAACGATGCCATTATTAGTTACATTGTTGTAGTTTGAATGTGCAGACTGGCACTAAGAACAGAACCGCGGGAACGTTTCCCTAGTCAGCGCCATTACTAGTGCAATGCCCCTTAAAGTGTTGCCAGTGTGGCGGGGTGGGGGTCCACCCCCCCCCCTCTCTTTCCCATGGGCTAGGTTGATCATCAGTGCACTTCGGCCCATCCCGTGCCCCCTGCCCTCGTGCCTTGAACCTCCCGCGCTTTCAGTGAATACAGCTGGAGAACTGGAAGGCAATCCCATTGTGCGCCCCTCAGGACCCATGACCAATATATATTGTCCTGCTAATAACAGGATTCATAATATATCTGTGAGAATATCCAAGGGGCTTTTATATAATTCTAAATTAATAATAATATTCGCTTTGTTTAAAAATAACAATATTTTGGAGATGATTTCCTTTTCAAATGACGTAAAATGAGCAAGAAAAAGGCTGTTTCCTTTAACATGGGGTGAAACACTGTTACTAATTTATAAATAAAGTCAGTTCGTTATTTAGAATGATTTATTTCTGTTTTAAGAGGGCAAGAAAACAAAAAATGTCAATCATCTCATGGGTCACCTGGTCGAGGCCAGCACAGGCATTGAACAAGCATCTGTAGCAACACAGTTTGCATTGCTACGCCGGGTCTTAGACCGCTGCACCAGTCAGACGCTGCACCTCATGCCTGGTCGGGAGTGACATACAGTACTACAGTAAAACCAAAATAATCCTAACAATAAAATAATAAAAACATTAGTGTAACAACAGTTTTAGTAAGTAATACTGAAGTCGTGCACAATTATCAGTTTCTATTTAGGTTTATGTCGCCCATTCATTGTCAGTTAGAGACACAGTAGGACCCAAAACATAATCAGTGCTCTAACTCCCCCTTGCGCTGGTCTGGAGCAATGAAGTGGTGATGCAGGGTACAGTACTAAACCATAAATTATAAGTCCCACAGCATAATCACAAAACTTTTAGTGGCGCAACCACTGTAACACTTTGTATTCAGGAGAAAAAGTGAATTGCTTTGCCTCATTTTTTGCAGTATTACTTTAGTGCCTTGTTGCAAACAGGATGCATGTTTTGGAAAATTGGTATTCTGTATAGCCTTCCTTATTTTGACTGTCAATTATAGTAGGTTAGTATTGTGGAGGAACTACAACTACATCTTTAGTGTTCTCCTATTACAGCTATTAAACTCTGTACCTGTTTTAAAGTCACTATTGGCCTCATGGTGAAATCCCTGAGCTGTTTCCTTCCCTCTCCGGAAACCGAGTTAGGAAGAACACCTGTATCTTTGTAGTGAATGGGTATATTGATACACCATCCAATGTGTAATTAATAACTTCACCATGCTCAAACGGATATTGAATGTCTGCTTTTTATTTTATATTTACCCATCTACCAATTGGTGCCCTTCTTTGCGAGGCATTGGCAAACCTCCCTGGTTTTTGTGGTTGAATCTGTGTTTAAAATGTACTGCTCGACTGAGGGACCTTACAGATAACAGCCACCCAAGCCACTGCCTGATCACCCCACTATCATCCAGAAGGCGAGGTCAGTATAGGTGCATCAAAGCTGGGATCGGGAGACTGAAAAACAGCTTCTATCGCAAGGCCATCAGACTGTTAAACAGCCATCACTACCACATTAGAGGCTGCTGTCCTATATACAGTGAGGCAAAAAAGTATTTAGTCAGCCACCAATTGTGCAAGTTCTCCCACTTAAAAAGATGAGAGGCCTGTAATTTTCACCATAGGTACACTTCAACTATGACAGACAAAATGAGAAAAAAAATCCAGAAAATCACATTGTAGGATTTTTAATAAATTTATTTGCAAATTATGGTGGAAAATAAGTATTTGGTCAATAACAAAAGTTTATCTCAATACTTTGTTATATACCATTTATTGGCAATGACAGAGGTCAAATGTTTTCTTTAAGTCTTCACAAGGTTTTCACACACTGTTGCTGGTATTTTGGCCCATATATATATATATATATATATATATATATATATATATATATATATATATATATATATATATATATATATATATATATATAATTCCCTTGAACAACACTTTAAAAGGCATTACACTAATAATGTCGCTGACTGGAGAAACGTTCTCGCTGTTCTTAGTGCCAGTCTGCACGTTCAAACTAAAACAATGTAACTAATAATGGCATCTTGATGCTTTCATTTTTAAAATAATGGTAAAAATACTCTATCAAAATGCCGTTGTTTATTTAGTTATCCTCCAATCCTCTATATGTAATTATTGGCAGAGAGTCACGTCATATTTTTAGATATACTGTAGGCCTACCATAGGCGACATGAGTCTCACTAGTGTTGAGTAATGTGCTGTTAAAAGTGGTGTAGCTCTTATTTATTTAAAGAGCATATTGAAGTTACAATTGGCTCATTCATCCCCCTCCTCTCCCCTGTAACTATTCCCCAGGTCGTTGCTGCAAATGAGAACGTGTTCTCAGTCAATTTACCTGGTAAAATAACAGATAAATAAAGTAAGAAAGTCAGAAGCAATAGGATTTGAAGCAATAGCCTACAACTATGTTAGCACTGTTTCTCACTGCTCTGAGACAAGCATGGGGACTGGTCTTGATAAATCAATGAGATTTTTATTTAGACTGAATCTCCGTTATGGTATTAGTTAGACTACAATGGTATGACTTAAAGATTGCTGTACACCAGCAGAAGCCATCCAACTTGAAGAAGTTGGAGCAGTTTTGCCTTGAAGAATGGGCAAAAATCCCAGTGGCCAGATGTGCCAAGCTTAAAGAGACATACCCCAAGAGACTTGCAGCTGTAATAGCTGTAATTGCTGCAAAAGGTGGCTCTACAATGTATTGACTTTGGGGGGATGAATAGTTATGCACGCTCAAGTTTACTGTTTTTTTGTCTTATTTATGATCAAAGCTAATGGTGCTAGGCCGCTAGCACCATGGCCTGTTGAGTAGCAAATGGTCTGGATAAAGCAGTAGGAACATGATCCAAGCTACTATCCAAAGCATACAGATATGCTGCTGTTTCAACAACATCACAAGTTGAGACCTTTGTAACACCAGACAACTGCTTTCAACGTACACAAAAGATCTGATATTGGACAGTGACCAATCTCTGGCTCTCTCCAGGAGAAGCAATGGCACTCTAATAGACTTCACTGAAAACAAACCACGACAACAAAGAAATACTTGATTTACTTTAAATGACTATTGTCATTCAAGCCAGCCACACCCATGTAAAAGGAAGTGTGGTGTATCAAGGGTAAACCCCTATGTATTGGTGCACAGTGCCTTGCAAAAGTATTCATCCCCCTTGGCAATTTTCCTATTTTGTTGCATTACAACCTGTAATTTAAATGGATTTTTATTTGGATTTCATGTAATGGATATACACAAAATAGTCCAAATTGGTGAAGTGAAATTTTAAAAAAATTATACAAAACGGAAAAGTGGTGGGTGCATATTGCTATGAAGCCCCTAAATAAGATCTGGTGCAACCAATTACCTTCAGAAGTCACATAATTAGTTAAATAAAGTCCACCTGTGTGCAATCTAAGTGTGACATGATCGGTCACATGATCTCAGTATATATACACCTGTTCTGAAAGGCTCCAGAGTCTGCAACACCACTAAGCAAAGGGCACCACCAAGCAAGCGGCACCATGAAGACCAAGTAGCTCTACAAACAGGTCAGGGCCAAAGTTGTGGAGAAGTACAGATCAGAGCTAGGTTATAAAAAAATATCAGAAACTTTGAACATCCCACGGAGCAACATTAAATCCATTATTCAAAAATGGAAAGAATATGGCACCCCAACAAACTTACCAAAAGAGGACTGCCCACCAAAACTCACAGACCAGGCAAATAGGGCATTAATCAGAGAGGCAACAAAGAGACCAAAGATAACCCTGAATTAGCTGCAAAGCTCCAGAGTGGAGATTGGAGTATCTGTCCAAAGGACCACTTTAAGCCATACACTCCACAGAGCTGGGCTTTACGGAAGAGTGACCAGAAAAAAAAGACATTTCTTCAAGAAAAAAATATGGTGTTCGCCAAAAGGATTGTGGGAGGTCCCTCACAACATATGGAAGAAGGTACTCTGGTCAGATGAAACTACAATTTAGCTTTTTGGCCATCAAGGAAAACGCAAAACCCAATACCGCACATCACCCCGAGAACCCAATCCTGTTTTTCATCGGCAGGGACTGGGTGGGAAACTGATCAGAATTGAAGGAATGATGGATGGCGCTAAATACAGGGAAATTCTTGAGGAAAACCTGTTTCAGTCTTCCAGAGATTTGAAACTGGGACGGAGGTTCACCTTCCTGCAGGACAATGACCCTAAGCATACTGCTCAAGCAACACTCGAGTGGTTTAAGGGGAAACATTTAAATGTCTTGGAATGGGCTAGTCAAAGCCCAGACCTCAATCCAATTGACAATCTGTGGTGTGACTTAAAGACTGCTGTACACTAGCGGAACCCATCCAACTTGAAGGAGCTGGAGCAGTTTTGCCTTGAAGAATGGGCAAAAATCCCAGTGGCTAGATGTGCCAAGATGATAGAGACAGTTATGCACGCTCTTGTTGTGTAAATCAAATGATACAAACCCCACAAAAAATCTATTTTCATTCCAGATTGTAAAACAACAATATAGGAAAAATGCCAAGGGGGGTGAATACTTTCGCAAGCCACTGTAAAGGCCTGATTGGTGGAGTGACCATCGGGTTCTTGGTCACCTCCCTGACCAAAGCCCTTCTCCTCCAATTGATCAGTTTGGCCGGGTGGCCAGCTCTAGGAAGATACTTGGTGATGATGGCAGCCTTGTGTTCTTGGGGACCTTCAATGCTGCAGAACTGTTTTCGTACCCTTCCCCAGATCTGTGCCTCTGTGCCTCCGGGAAACCCCATGGCTTGGTTTTTGCTCTGACATGCACTGTCAACTGTGGACCTTAAATAGACAGGTCATGTCCAATCAATTGAAAACATTATAAAAGTTGTAGAAACATCTTAAGGATGATCAATGGAAAGAGGATGCCCCACAAATGACTTGTGCATGACACAAGTAACTATTCCAACAATTGTCTATTGACAGATTATTTAATTTATAATTCACTGTATCACAATTCCAGTGGGTCAGAAGTTTACATGGCTTTAGAAGCATCTGAGAGACTAATTGACATAATTTCAAGGCCCACCTTCAAACTCAGTGCCTCTTTGCTTGAAATCATGGGGAAATCAAAATAAATTAGCCGAGACCTTAGAAAAAAATTGTAGACCTCCACAGGTCTGGTTCATCCTTGGGAGCAATTTCCAAACACCTGAAGGTACCACGTTCATCTGTACAAACAATAGTATGCAAGTATAAACACCATGGAACCCCGCAGCCATCATAACGCTCAGGAAGAAGACGCGTTCCTTCTCCTAGAGATGAGTGCAAATCAATCCCAGAACAACAGCAAAGGACTTTGTGAAGGTGCTGGAGGAAACAGGTACAAAAGTATCTATATCCACAGTAAAATGAGTCATATATCATCATAACCTGAAAGGCCACTCAGCAAGGAAGATGCAACTTCTCCAAAACAGCCATAAAAAAGCCAGACTATGGTTTGCAACTGCACATGGTGACAAAAATTGTACTCTTTAGAGATATGTCCTCTGGTCTGATGAAACAAAAATAGAACTGTTAGGCCATAATGACAATCATTATGTTAGGAGGAAAAAGGGGGAGGCTTGCAAGCCGAAGAACACCATCCCAACCGTGAAGCACGGGGGTGGCAGCATCATGTTGTGGGGGTGCTTTGCAGCAGGAGGGATTGGTGCACTTCACAAAAGAGATGGCATCATGAGAGGAAAATGATGTCGATATATTGAAGCAACATCTCAAGACATCAGTCAGGAAATTAAATCTTGGTCACAAATTATTCTTCCAAACGGACAATGAACCCAAGCATGCTTCCAAAGTTGTGGGACAACAAAGTCAAGGTATTGGAGTGGCCATCACCAAGCCCTGACCTCAATCCTATAGAAATGCTGTGGGTAGAACTGAAAAAGTGTGTGCGAGCAAGGAGGCCTACAAACCTGACTCAGCTCTGACAGGAGGAATGGGTCAAAATTCACCCAACTTATTGTGGGAAGCTTGTGGAAGGCTACCCAAAACGTTTGACCCAAGTTAAACAATGTAAAGGCAATGCTACCAAATACTAATTGATTGTATGTAAACTTCTGACCCATTGAGAATGTGATGAACGATATAAAAGCTGAAATACATCATTCTCTCTACTATTATTCTGACATTTCACATTCTTAAAATAAAGTGGGGATCCTAACTGACGTAAGACAATGAATTTTTACTTCGATTAAATGTCAGGAATTGTGAAAAATGTTTTAAATGTATTTGACTAAGGTTTTGGTCCTTAAAACCTCCCTAGGGTATGTGGGACGCTAACGTCCCATCTGGCCAACATCCAGTGAAATTGCAGAGTGCCAAATTCAAATACAGAAATACTCATTATAAAAATTCAGAAAACATACAAGTATTTTACACAGGTTTAAAGATTAACTTCTTGTGAATCCAACCACAGTGTTTTCTTCAGTAATCCACAGGCTCAAACAGAGTCACAACAGGCAGACACAAAATCCAAATTGTATCCGTACAGTTCATAGAAATATGTCAAACAATGTTTATTTTCAATCCTCAGGTTGTTTTTAGCTTAAATAATCAATAATATTTCAACCGGACAATAACGTCGTCAATATAAAAGGTAAACAAGAAAGGCACACTCGGTCGCGCTCATGAATAAGCTCTGTGACACTGCAGGGTCCACTCATTCAGACTGCTCTTACTCCCTCATTTTTCAGAATGCAGGCCTGAAATAATTCTAATGACTGTTGACATCTAGTGGAAGGCATAGGAACTGCAATTTGAATTTTTTGTTGTTTGTAGTTTTCTATTCAATGCCATTACAGTATCCATTGACTTAGGACTCAAATTGCAGTTATTATGCCTTCCACTAGATGGATGGATTTGTCTCAGGTTTTCGCCTCCCAAATCAGTTCTGTTATACTCGCAGACACTATTCTAACAGTTTTGGAAACTTTAGAGTGTCTTCTATCCGAATATATAAATTATATGCATATCCTATCTTCTGGGCCTGAGTAGCTGGCAGTTTAATTTGGGCACACTTTTCATCCAAAATTCCGAATGCTGCCCCTACACTAGAGAAGTATAGTGTTTTATTTATCACAATTGTCTTTCCATTTAGGCCAACAAACAAGTTGAATACTTCTTGACTGAAGATATTTCAGTTTTACATTTTTTATTAATTTGTAAAAATGTCTACAAAGATAATTTCACTTTGACATTATGGGGTACTGTGTGTAGGCCAGTGACAAAACATATACATTTAATCCATTTTAAATTCAGGCTGTAACACAACAAACTGTTGAAAAAGTGTGAATACTTTCTGAGAGCACTGTAGCTAGCTAGAAATCGCTTTTTATTCAGGTGTAAGTTTATTCATGTAAGCTTTAACCTGCTAATAATTGTGCAATAATTGAATTACAGTTCGTAAGTACCAGGTAATGAGCTTTTTTGCATTTACACTATAATCTATCCTTCGATATAAAATGAAAAAGAAAGTTGAGAGAAACACATTTGTAGTGAAACTAAGTACTTGTCTATCACTGAAATGTTTAACATATATCACAGAGATGGGTAAATTAAGTGGCTATTTTATCAGTGCACATGGGGCTCATTTTCATTTGACACAGCCTATTTATTTTTTATCACTGCAGTTGAAGTTATTGAACAGATACAACTGAATTGCAATGGTGTCTAAGCAATTCTCAAATGTATAATGAGAATCAAGAGAAGGTGAAGTGTTTTGCTTTCAAGACAGATAAACCCAAGAGCTGGAGTTAACAGCTTTTTCTGGGGAGAGAAAATGATTTTCCAATTTAAAACAGCTATAAATTAAAGGCCAGTAATTCAGTTTCTCTCTGCAGAATCTCTCTTCACTAGACTGAATGTGTCTATAAAATTCTGAAAGAAAAGTAGGTTGCTAAAATGCACTTAATTTGGCATGATAGAATGAGTCCATGCTTCAGTGAATGTAATTGAATCTGTGACCTATTTCTTCAGAAGAAAATTGTCTCTCGGGTTATTTGTCACCATAAATTTTAATGGAATTCAATAGACTGTCACAGAATGTATAAATTGTAAACTGATTGTTAGCATTTTTCTTTTTCATTTTGTAGATGATTTAATTGTTACATATGCGTGGCTTGTTATTGTGGTCTAACAGCATGTAAACACGCAGTGCACTGATAGTACATCCTCAGTGTGTCAGGCACACGAGGACATTTCTCCTCATGGGGTCAATATTTTTTATATACATTGTTCTCCCACAAATAGTATCACTTCAGAAATTACCTTAAATATTTATCCATAACAGAACATTGAACTGATTGCAGCAACATCAAACTCTGCCTCCTGTAACTACAGGTAGCAGATAGCCTGGTGGGTAGGAGCATTGAGCCAGTTACCGAAAGGTTGCTGGATCGAATCCTCAAGCTGACAAGGTACAAATCGGAGCCTGAGCAAGGCAGTTAGCCCACTATTCCTCAGTGGATGTTGATTAAGGCAGCCCTCTGCACCACTCTGATTCAGAGGGGTTGGGTAAAATGCGGAAGATTCATTCAGTTGTACAACTGACTAGGTATCCCCTAACTGCTATTTATCTGTTGCAGTGGCTTGTACTAAATCCCACTGGAGATTAAACTAGTTGCTGAACTACTCAAATAACTCAAACCAGCCATGACCAGTTCTTCAGGATCTTTAGCACAAACCCTTTTATTAGTGAACACTGTTTTTTCACGTTGCTTGAGCAACACATACCACAGCAAGCACATGATCTGACCATAAAGAGAGATTATAAAGGAGTGTGCTGAACAGAGATGACATGCAGGGTAAATGAAAGGACTGCTATTACAGCTCTAGGAAGTCGTCCATCCATCCATCTGTCAATGCATTAGAAAATGAATACAAATTCTAAAACAGGTGTATCACAGAAAAGCAGGTGTTTGGCAATGGAACAGCACACAAAACCCAGCAGAGATTGTCAGCTTTCAAATCTTTCAATGTTTTTAGACGTTTACACAGCAATTTCTTGTACATAATGACTGAATCTGTAAAGTGATGTTAAAGGCAGACACATCATCCACCCCATTGTTCTCTGAACAACAATCTTAAGTAGCAATCACCACTCGAATCAGTTGGTAAATGTACTGCAATGTAAGTCTAAAAATACATTATAAAGCAGAATAAATCTCCCCTGGATCTCTCAGTTTTGTATATGATGAAATACACTCATCCATGCAGCAATATCCTCAGTAGATAAAAGCAGGAGTTGGACAGCATGACTCAGACCTATGAGGTTGTTGACATGTACCCAAGTGAGAGGCTCCTTTCCACCCGGAGACATGATGATAAACAGGAGGAGACAGGCCTTGTCAAACGTTTACAAATAAAGTGGAGAGAGAATTCCTGCTCTCTGGGTACGCCTCGGGCCATGGAGGGTCATCTTCAGACAGACATCCTTCTGAGAGGACTGTAGGGGATGCTTTTCTGGGCACAGATTATGCATAGTCCTGGACTAAAATGCAATTTAAATGGAAATTAAAAGGGCTTTTAGTCCAAGACTAGGTTTAATCTGTGTCAGGAAACTGACCCTTGATGTATTAGATTACAATCATTTGCCTATCAGGCTGTAAACATGTTCTGTAGTACTATAGTGTATACTCCATTGATACAGTACTTTATGCACTATACGAAAACAGAAGCACCAACCTTGCCTGTCTGTGTATTTATATTCATTTGTGTGAGTAATGACAAACACAGCTGAAATGACTCCGCTGATAAGGGTTGAAAAATACATTGAGTAATCACAGATTGTTTTCTGTGACTAAAATGGGGCCTCCACTCACTCAATGAAGTCAAAATGAGAATGTTCTTTATTCTCTCGCAGCAAAACACTGTTTATCACTGAGATTTCAGTTGGTTGGCCCTCTGTGGAAATGTTATCATTTCACACTAATGAGTTCCTAGACATTTTTAATGTCTCTAATTCTTGTTAGTTAATTGTAGCCAAAGCACACTCCATCTGGTAACTTGTAAGGAAAGTAAAATTAGGTCACTGTTCAAAGCAATGTGGTGTTATAATGATGGGCATAGATTATCATTGTAGGCTACACTAATATGTTAAGCAAAATGTCAGAGCAAATGTTTGTATTGCAAAGCATTTTGCATGAAAGCATTATCTAGCAGTGAGGTAAATCCTAAATGATTCACCCGAAACATCATGCGCCATACATGCACTCCCGGATGTTCAAATGGAACAATAATCACATTTTATATTACATAAATTACCTGTGATATGACATTACGGCTGGAAATTGTCAGGTACCTCACGAGACGAAATTAATCGCAATACTTAAATGCCGATACGGTATGTATTTCGATTCTATATGTATCAATATTCTATATGCATTGCGATTCGATACTGCAATTTTTTGCGATTTGTGTGTTCCAAACATTTTGCTAACATTGTCTGCTGCAGAGGGACAAGAGAGAGCCATGAGAAAACGACTTTAGTTCAGTCAGGAAGACAGTAACTGAAAACATGTAGGCTCACTATTTAAAAAGAAGATGGAGAGCAAGCTATAGGATGAGAAATATCAGAGTTTTGGTGCAGGTAGAGCCAACTAGCGCTAGCTAACGTTAACAAAAAATAATATTGCGATACTGTACTGTATACACCCCCCCTCCCCCAATGCTAGTGGGGCTCTGCTACCCGACCCAAGCCCAACGGGCCACGACATTATACATTGGGTTAGGGCTGGGAAGGGCCTGTTGTTTCACCAATAACTAGGGTACGGGCAGGGCTTGGGTATCACTAAATTGATCACTAACATTTTGAAGCAAAGCCATTTGCCTGTGCTCTGCTGTGCAGTACAGTCATATCTGACTAAGATCATAACATGGTGTCAGAAGTGCTTCAACCTCATCAAATATAAGACGGGAGAGATTTTTTCACAGAAAATAATAATAATGTTCCTTGAGTTTTGCGTGACGAAGAGTAGCTAACAGCTAACTGCTCTCTCATGTCTCTTCTTCGAGCAGAGCAGCCCAAGCGGAGCCATTGCTATGGTTACTCACAGACTCAGAAAGTCATGAGTTAGGCAGCATGCAGAGCGAGCTGCACGGAGGGAGAGAGTGACAGACATTAACGAGCAGCTCATGGATTTACTAACAGAGGAAGTTATTTCTGATTTCGGCTTTCTGGCAGGGCCAGGCCTTAAATTTGTCAGAAGCAATCAGGCCTTGTTAGGGTAGGGCCAGAACATCATGTGTGATTTTGATGCCATTTCCGGTCACAACTTGCAGACTTGTTTACATGTTGCTGTGCGTTTTGTTGCCAACCTTACTTTGCTACCTGACAACTTTACGGTATTTACTTTTTAATTACCGTCTATACTTTAGTTTTTTCCCTCAACTTTTTTTTTCATTCAACTTTTTCACTCCGGACGCTTTATCTGGACATGGTTCGTCAGGACCTCCAACAGCCGAAGCTAAGTAGTAACATTAACATGATGCCTTCTAATTGCAGTCGCTGTACTCATAATATACAGGAGAACGATCGCCTTACGGCGAGGATAGCTGTGCTACAAACCCAGCTTCAGACGCAATCGTTAGGCAAGGGTAATTTCAGTGTAGGAAAGGATGAAACAGCGTCTGTGCCACCAGTAAGTACAAATAGTAATGTTAGTATAAATCACCTCGCACGGTCCCTGCAGCCGGACAACTTTCTCACGGTTTCTGGAGGGAAATGCTGTAGGAATGCTCAACCGGTGACGCTCATTCAGCCGACAGAAACTTTCAACCGGTTTACCCCATTAAGCAATGAGTCGGAGTCAGAGGCCGAGCCTTCTCTTGTCTCTACTCCTCCCGTTACGGGGTCTGAGACGCCGAAGCATCCCACCATTAGCTCTGACAAATTGAAAACTCTAGTCATTGGCGACTCCATTACCCGCAGTAGTAGACTTAAAACGAATCATCCAGCGATCATACACTGTTTACCAGGGGGCAGGGCTACCGACGTTAAGGCTAATCTGAAGATGGTGCTGGCTAAAGCTAAAACTGGCAAGTGTAAAGAGTATAGAGATATTGTTATCCACGTTGGCACCGTTGTTAGGATGAAACAGTCGGAGATCACCAAACGCAACAAAGTTTCAGCGTGTAAATCAGCTAGAAAGATGTGTCGGCATAGAGTAATTGTCTCTGGCCCCCTCCCAGTTAGGGGGAGTGATGAGCTCTACAGCAGAGACTCACAACTCAATCGCTGGTTGAAAACTGTGTTCTGCTCCTCCCAAAATATAGAATTTGTAGATAATTGGCCCTCTTTCTGGGACTCACCCACAAACAGGACCAAGCCTGACCTGCTGAAGAGTAACGGACTCCATCCTAGCTGGAGGGGTGCTCTCATCTTATCTACCAACATAGACAGGGCTCTAACTCCTCTAGCTCCACAATGAAATAGGGTGCAGGCCAGGCAGCAGGCTGTTAGCCAGCCTGCCAGCATAGTGGAGTCTGCCACTAGCACAGTCAGTGTAGTCAGCTCAGCTATCCCCATTGAGACCGTGTCTGTGCCTCGACCTAGGTTGGGCAAAACTAAACATGGTAGTGTTCGCCTTAGCAATCTCACTAGGATAAAGACCTCCTCCATTCCTGTCATTATTGAAAGTGATCATGATACCTCACATCTCAAAATAGGGCTACAATTTTATGTTAGATCCCTTACTTCAAAGGCAATTATAGTGAATGAACTAATCACTGATCATAATCTTGATGAGATTTGCCTGACTGAAACATGGCTTAATCCTGATGAATTTACTGTGTTAAATGAGGCCTCACCTCCTGGCTACACTAGTGACCATATCCCCCGTGCATCCCGCAAAGGCGGAGGTGTTGCTAACATTTACGATAGTAAATTCTAAAATAAAATAAAAAATGACGTTTTCGTCTTTTGAGCTTCTAGTCATGAAATCTATGCAGCCTACTCAATCACTTTTTATAGCTACTGTTTACAGGCCTCCTGGGCCATATACAGCATTCCTCATGGAGTTCCCTGAATTCCTATCGGACCTTGTAGTCATAGCAGATAATATTCTAATCTTTGGTGACTTTAATATTCACATGGAAAAGTCCACAGACCCACTACAAAAGGCTTTCGGAGCCATCATCGACTCAGTGGGTTTTGTCCAACATGTCTCTGCACCTACTCACTGTCACAGGCATACTCTGGACCTAGTTTTGTCCCATGGAATACATTTTGTGGATCTTAATGTTTTTCCTCATAATCCTGGACTATCAGACCACCATTTTATTACGTTTGCAATTGCAACAAATAATCTGCTCAGACCCCAACCAAGGAACATCAAAAGTCGTGCTATAAATTCACAGACAACACAACGATTCCTTGATGTCCTTCCAGACTCCCTCTGCCTACCCAAGGACGCCAGAGGACAAAAATCAGTTAACCACCTAACTGAGGAACTCAATTTAACCTAAAAACTAAAAACATTTTTTCATAAGAAACTAGCTCCCTGGTATACAGAAAATACCCGAGCTCTGAAGCAAGCTTCCAGAAAATTGGAACGGAAATGGCGCCACACCAAACTGGTATCGAAGAGCCCTTACTGCTGCTCGATCATCCTATTTTTCCAACTTAATTGAGGAAAATAAGAACAATCTGAAATTCCTTTTTGATACTGTTGCAAAGCTAACTAAAAAGCAGCATTCCCCAAGAGAGGATGGCTTTCAATTCAGCAGTAATAAATTCATGAACTTCTTTGAGGGAGGAAAAGATCATGATTATTAGAAGGCAAATTACGGACTCCTCTTTAAATCTGCATATTATTTCAAAGCTCAGTTGTCCTGAGTCTGCACAACTCTGCCAGGACCTAGGATCAAGACAGACACTCAAGTGTTTCAGTACTATATCTCTTGACACAATGATGAAAATAATCATGGCCTCTAAAACTTCAAGCTGCATACTGGACACTATTCCAACTAAACTACTGAAAGAGCTGCTTCCTGTGCTTGGCCCTCCTATGTTGAACATAATAAATGACTCTCTATCCACCGGATGTGTACCAAACTCACTAAAAGTGGCAGTAATAAAGCCTCTCTTGAAAAAGCCAAACCTTGACCCAGAAAATATAAAAAACTATCGGCCTATATCGAATCTTCCATTCCTCTCAACATTTTTTGAAAAGGCTGTTGCACAGCAACTCACTGCTTTCCTGAAGACAAACAATGTATACAAAATGCTTCAGTTTGGTTTTAGAACCCATCTTAGCACTGAGACTGCACTTGTGAAGTTGGTAAATTACCTTTTAATGGCATCAGACCCAGGCTCTGCATCTGTCCTCGTGCTCCTAGACCTTACTGCTACTTTTGATACCATCAAGCACCACATTCTTTGGAGAGATTGGAAACCCAAATTGGTCTACACAGACAAGTTCTGGCCTGGTTTACATCTTATCTGTCGGAAAGATATCAGTTTGTCTCTGTGAATGGTTTGTCCTCTGACAAATCAACTCTACATTTCGGTGGTCCTCAAGGTTCCGTTTTAGGACCATTATTGTTTTCACTATATATTTAACCTCTTGGGGATGTCATTCGAAAGCATAAGGTTAACTTTCACTGCTATGCAGATGACACACAGCTGTACATTTCAATGAAACATAGTGAAGCCCCAAAATTGCCCTCGCTAGAAGCATGTGTTTCAGACATAAGGAAGTGGATGGCTGCAAACTTTCTACTTTTAAACTCGGACAAAACAGAGATGCTTGTTCTAGGTCCCAAGAAACAAAGAGATCTTCTGTTGAATCTGACAATTAATCTTAATGGTTGTACAGTTGTCTCAAATAAAACTGTGAAGGACCTCGGCGTTACTCTGGACCGTGATCTCTCTTTTGAAGAACATATCAAGACAGTTTCAAGGACAGTTTTTCCATCTATATAAAAATGCAAAAATCAGAAACTTTCTGTCCAAAAATGATGCAGAAAAATTAATCCATGCTTTTGTCACTTCTATGTTAGACTACTGCAATGCTCTACTTTCCGGCTACCCGGATAAAGCACTAAATAAACTTAAGTTAGTGCTAAATACGGCTGCTAGAATCCTGACTAGACCCCAAAAATGTGATCATATTACTCCAGTGCTAGCCTCCCTACACTGGCTTCCTGTCAAGACAAGGGCTGATTTCAAGGTTTTACTGCTAACCTACAAAGCATTACATGGGCTTGCTCCTACCTATCTCTCTGATTTGGTCCTGCAGTACATGCCTACACGTACGCTACGGTCACAAGACACAGGCCTCCTAATTGTCCCTAGAATTTCCAAGCAAACAGCTGGAGGCAGGGCTTTCTCCTATAGAGCTAAATTTTTATGGAATGGTCTGCCTACCCATGTGAGAGGCGCAAACTCTGTCTCAACCTTTAAGTCTTTACTGAAGATTCATCTCTGGTGTGGGGGCTGTGCTTTGGCAAAGTGGGTGGGGTTATATCCTTCCTGTTTGGCCCTGTCCGGGGGTGTCATCAGATGGGGCCACAGTGTCTCCTGACCCCTCCTGTCTCAGCCTCCAGTATTTATGCTGCAGTAGTTTATGTGTCGGGTGTTAGGGTCAGTTTGTTATATCTGGAGTACTTCTCCTGTCCTATCCGGACTACCTGGCATGATGACTCCTTGCTGTCCCCAGTCCACCTGGCTGTGCTGCTGCTCCAGTTTCTACTGTTCTGCCTGTGATTATTATTATTTGACCATGCTGGTCATTTATGAACATTTGAACATCTTGGCCATGTTCTGTTATAATCTCCACCCGCACAGCCAGAAGAGGACTGGCCACCCCACATAACCTGGCTCCTCTCTAGGTTTCTTCCTAGGTTTTGGCCTTTCTAGGGAGTTTTTCCAAGCCACCATGCTTCTACACCTGCATTGCTTGCTGTTTGGGGTTTTAGGCTGGGTTTCTGTACAGCACTTTGAGATATCAGCTGATGTATGAAGGGCTATATAAATACATTTGATTTGATTTGATTTGTGTAGGGACCTGGCGTAAAATTCATGCCAGTGCAGGGCTCTAATCCCTAGATGACATAGGTAGTATCTTGCATAAAGACAGCACGTTCTTGGTTCGTATCCAATTCCAAAGTAAATAGTTGATTATGTCCATTTCAGTGAGGGGGTATATGACTCATGACTATTTATTTGCACTGTATCTGCATAATACTGGCTATAATTGACTGGTATATGGATACTGACTACAAGATGTCAGCTTCATGACATATAAACTGGAGGAAAAACATTCTGAATGATCTAAATGGGCAAGTCATCCCCCATAAAATTGTCAGAGGATGTAATGCTTCATGATATCAAGTAAAGCAGTATACCAGGGATGTAGATGCTAACAGACCCAAACTGTTGTTGTGCCCTCTGCCATTGGAAACACATCTTTATTAGTTGTTGATTAAGACGTCATGTTTGACTCATGTCAGAGTAAATATCTACATAAAGGTGACGTAAGCACCAAATGGGTCCGTAACATTTGACTGCAATGCTAACTGTGCTTTTAAAATGTGCAGCCCTTAATCTCTGATGCCTTTCATGAACCACTAACTGTATGTTCCTGCATAAATATGATTTTCACAAGAGAAAATCTCATCAACATGCAAAGCTTCATTTAAACCAGAATATCTTTCCCAAGGGAACAAGAGAAAGAGGACTGAGTGAAAAAATTACAATCCTACATTACACAATTGAGAATACATTCAGATGTGTTAGTATTCCATAATAATTAGTTATTAAATTAGCCTAGCAATGTTTCTCTACTTACTGTTTGATTATGGCACCATGTTATACTAGTGACATCCTTAGTGACACAGGGAGAGAGGGATTTAAAATGAATCTAGAATCAGAGACCTGCCTGCACACTGCACAGGCTGAACGGGACTGGATGATTTAAATGGCAACACTTTTCTTGATCTATGTCTGCTACAATGCTTTTTGATGCATTTTCTTCTGCTAGATTTGAGGGACTCTTTTTAATAGAGAGTAGGGCAGAGCAGAGCCAAGGAAAATGGAATTGAATGAAAAAGCCTTGCCTGCAGAAATCAAACAGAGCAGCTACACACAGCAGCATTTACTTTCCCTTGCTCTCTCTCATGTGCCCGGAGAACAAAAATGCAATATGGATATAATCTTCCACTTGACTGGTGCTTTACAAGGAAATCATTGTCCTCGTCTTAATACAAGGCTCAGAGCCATGGTGTAAAAATGAATTTATTTCTCTCCCCTGAAACGATCAGATTGTCACAACGATCACCATCAAGGAAGAGTAATAATGCACACTGTTTATTATTATTAATTACAAACTAGGCTTCCTTTGGACGCATCAGCAGAGGGAGAGAGGAGGGCGAAAGGACAGTGTTTCTGCCATAGCAATCCAATCCAAGGGTGTGAGGCCTCCCGATGGGAACAGACATGATTTAAGTGTACTGTAGTAGCACCACATGTTAAAGAGCCCTCTGCCTCTGGAATCATCTGCTGCAGCACATCCAAACCCTGTCACAGCAGCTCACTATGAGGAAGAACAAACACACTCTTTGTTTCCACGGACCGTTTTCTCCTCTAAGTGCTACTGTGGAATGACTGGAGGTGAATTAAACACATACTTACTAGCTGGGAACCTGCTATTGAGGTGCTTGCAGGAGGGCCCGACTTTTAGAGAGATTTCAACCCCATCACAAAGCCTCCAGCTGTGGATGCTTCTCAGCTCAGAGCTAAGGTACCTGTATGTCTGAGGGAAGCCATGGGCTGCAATCCGAATGTCAAATGCCAGAGACAACATGGCTTCACAAATGGCACCCTATTCCCTACATAGCGCGCTACTTTTGACCTTGACCAAAGCCCTATGGCTTTGCATTATATGCATTATATAGGGAATAGGGTGCCATTTGTGAAGCCATGTTTTCTCTGGTCATTGTAGCTACGCTAAAGTGGGGAACCTAATGGCAAACCTGTCGTTCTGCCCCTGAACAGGCAGTTAACACTGTTCCTAGGCCATCATGGAAAATAAGAATTTGTTCTTAATTGACTTGCCTAGTTAAATAAAGGTAAAATAAAATAAAATGGCCTGTAATTATGTCTTGTTTTGCTCTGACTACGGATGATAGTATGTGTCCTATTCAACTGGATAGGGATTGTATTGTGGTTGTTTGTTCTAAACATGCGCTGTTCTCCAGATGGAAGGTGAAAGTTCCTGCAGCTATTCTCAATGTCATCTGAAGAAGTCAAGGGTATTATCCTGTATCCAAGTTTCAACATTCAAATGTATCCAACTTGGGATAAATCAAAAAGACGAATCTCTGTGTCATGTGACAATAGACAATAAAGTAATCTTCTTCAATGTGGAATAATTAGAGCCGAAACAATTCCTATGATGATGCTAGACAGCATGATAACATAGTGATCAATAAAGTCAGTGTCACAGCCATAACAAATTCCTTCAGACACCGGAGGAAATCCACCATTTGCATATTCTTTTGTTTTCTTTTCAATTGCTACCTGCCAAGTACATTTCTAATCAAAAACAGCTTAATGGCTCATTTAAGCATTCATTCTTTAACAAATGTCAACATGGGACATGTTAAGATGCCTTTGCCTTTGTCAATGCATTCTAAAGGGAGGGAAAGCAGTCCAGAAAAGAGTAGCAAGGGATGAGACCACTATTAAGAAACCTCCCTAATCCCTATTCCCTAGCATGGGGTAAACACTCCGTTCCTTGAAGTAATACAGACAGTAAGGATACAACATCATTTGCATAGGTTAATTAAAATCAGAGTCCTACGTTCCGATTCCCATTGATTGTGATGATGTGAGTACTAATGAATAAACAATTCATTTACGTGCAGCTAATAATGCGTTCAGTCTTTTCATAGCTACATCCGTCTTGGATGCTTTGTAAACTGCTGGATCTTTGAGAGCATTGCCTGCACAGAAGGCTAACGTGCTGAACAGACCGGACACGTCGCGTGTGCAAGCGTTGCAAACAACATTTAGAAATCCATCTTATTCAATTATTGCACCCACACTGCACCCACACTGCACCCACACTGCACCCACACTGCACACACACGGCCAACGAGCGCCTGTGTTGCCAAGGGCTAAAATAGAACTCCTTTCTATTTCTGACGCAGATTGCGCTGAAAGTCCTGCCTCTCCCATATCCTCATTGGTTTATAGAAGCAGGCACCATCTCCTCATTGGTTATACCCATGTGGGTGATTGAAAGACGAACTGTTTTGTCGGTGGTCGTGGTAATACTATGAAAGTTTGGATGCCGATCACCATATAAGTTCAAAGATGAAAAAGCCTGGAAGGAGGAGAGATGACTAGAAACAATTCGGTTGGCCATTTATGTGTGGATTAATTGTTGGAGTAGAGGACCTTGTCCATAACAGGTAAAATAACAACTCAATGTTTATATCCCAGGACAAATTAGCTAACAACAGCAAATTAATGACATTGGTTCAGAGTTTCTTTTGATATTTTAACCTGTGTGTCGTGATCACTTTTGGTGTAGGGGGACAAAATAAATTGATGCACGATAGCGCACGATGGCGCACATGCGCAGCCGGTTTGGGTTCCGTGTAAAAAATAGTAGGCCTATCTATTAATTCACAGAAAATAATGACTCCCCATACTAATTACAGGGATGAATATAACTTACAAAAATATATATTATTATGCATTCAGATGTCAAATTCTGATTCAGTCCACAGTGCATAGGTTATTTACTGAATGTACCCCATGGACAAGCTTCTGTAATGGCACAGCATTAATAGACTATATCACAAATGAAACCTTGAGCATGGATATACAGATGCTTGCTTGATCACACGGATCACCATGCACAAGCACAAACCCCAGGATGCGTTATAAAGTGTATGCTCCCTCCTGGCCCACCAAAAACATATCTATAATATGCAGCTCCTGTGGTTGATGTTTATTAAGTCTTGTAGCAATTATAACTGCACAGCTGCTCAACCGGATGCCTGTGCTCCTTGCTCCGAAGTCATGTTTCCAAATTAAACCTGACAAACAGTAAATATGTTATCAACAACTTGTCCGTCAGTAAGGGTAACAGTATAATGCCTGAAATGCATGGGGAGTTAGTTAGTGTAGCTTACATACTGTAACATCTCATCCATGATGAGCATGGTTGGAGAAGCATAACTAAAGGATGGCATTGAATGAGTAAATGAAGATGTTGAGAAAATAAAACACAGCTAATGCAACAACCTGGATAAATACTAGGACACACGGTAGCTGGGTTTGGACCACTTTGGCAAACATGTACATTGTTCAACATGGCGTAGTCGTGAGGACTTTGATCACCTCTATGGAACAAGAGAGGTCAGCTCCATTGAAAATACACTAACACACAAACGTGCACACACAAATACATGCATGCACATGCACACACACACACACGCATAGTGAGAGCAGCACAACTCCACTGCAATTGAATTGTGAAGTGCTGCTGCAATGCAGATGGAGTTTTTTATCTTCCTCAGAGGAGGAGGGCAAAACGGTAATTTTCCCTCCATTTTAGCCAGGTCCTTCTCTCTTATCTCAGCACCCTCCAGTGAAAAAGGCATGATCATCATTCCATTCCCTTTTATTACCAGAAGTCCTCTTTTCTGCTTGACAATTTCATATACTTCAACATTTCCCATCACAATGTAGAAATTGATTTAGCATGCTGGTGATTTTCTTTCATCTCAGAAGCCCATTCCATTTGGATTTTATACTTTGAAGGCTGCAAAAAGATGTGATGAATTTTCACACCGTTCAATGATGTTCTAAATCAAGTCAGATTTGATGGTACTTCTTCCACCATACAGACAGAGGGTCCGATAAATCTTACAATAAACCCTCACTAGCATTGGAGTTCTTTAGTGTTACACACCAGGACACAAGTAGAGGGCTTGAGAAACAGCACGATTGACCATGCCAACATAAAATGCAAATAAATATTATTTTAAAGCTATGAATGATTTCATGGCAAATCTTTTACATGTGCAGTGCCCTAATTCTTTTCGAAACGTGCATCGCAATTGTCATAGGGATTTATGTACATTTACATTATATGGGAAGAGACAAATGAATAAACGTATTGCAATGATGTGATTTAGATCAGGGGGAGAGAATTGAATGAATCAATATGAATATAATGTTGCCTTGAAAGACACCCTGCTGAGGCAACATAATATTTGATAGGTAGCATTTGCAAATCCCTTTAAAAGGTTCCATTCATCTTCTCAACTGGATGATGCTCTGGGACATACATGGGTGCCAAATGACACCATATTCCCTATATAGTGCAGTACTTTTGACCAGAGCCCTATGGGCCCTGATCATAAGTTGTCCACTATATAGAGAGTAGGGCACCATTTGGGACTCAGATCATGCAACTGAGTTGGAAATGACTTGTCATTCTCACAGCAGTGCACCGAAACATTTTTAATGGCGGTATAATTGTTTTTCTGATTAGTTCAAAGAGGGTGTTTGTTTGTCTATTTATTTACATGCTCTGTTAACAAGGACAGTGTTTGTCGTGACCCAATTTCCAGTTGAGGGTGATGAAATCCCTTTGGGCTGCATGAACAACCTTGGAAATGGGGAAAAGAGAAACGGAAAACCGTCAAGTGATCATCCTTCTTTGACGTTAATCAAAGGTGTCCCCTTCATGAAGAACAACTAACTCCACGAACAACTAACTCCATTAACAACTAACTCCATTAACAACTAACTCCACGAACAACTAACTCCATTAACAACTAACTCCACGAACAACTAACTCCACGAACAACTAACTCCATTAACAACTAACTCCATAAACAACTAACTCCATTAACAACTAACTCCACAAACAACTAACTCCACAAACAACTAACTCCACGAACAACTAACTCCATTAACAACTAACTCCAAAACTTCAATGATTACTCATATTTCCCTGACTTATTGGCACCTACTGTAGATTGCAGTGAAGATACTAAAATCAATAACTGCAAGACTTGAAGAGAATACTTTAGCAACACACTTGTGAACACCTTGTTGTGTTTCTATGATCTAATATTATATGATGAAGTGTCACTACACTGAATACATAATGAGTATACAGCTGAGAAACAACAACAGCTAAGACCATACAGATCAAAAATATGCAAAGTATTGAAGTATCAAAGTACAATGTAAAAGCAGCTTTCAAGAGCCCTTATTAGCTTTCTAATATATATATATATATATATATATATATATATATATATATATATATATATATATATATATATATATATAAACACAACATGCAACATTTTAAAAGATTTCTCTGATTTACAGTTCATAAAATAAAATCAGTCAACTGAAATGCATTCATTGTACCCTAAACTACACTCCTTGACAAAAAATAACCTAAAAGGGTTCTTCGGCTGACCCCATAAGATAACTGTTTGAATACGTTTTTTTTTGGTTCCAGGTAGAACCCTTTGGGTTCCATGTAGAACCCTTTCCACAGACGGTTCCAGATGGAACCCAAAAGGGTTGGACCTGGAACCAAAATGGGTTTTCCTATAGGGACAGCCGAAGAACCCTTTTGGAATACTTTTTTCTAAGAGTGTATGGATTTCACATGACTGGGAATACAGCTATGCATCTGTTGTTCACAGATACATAAAAAAAGGTAAGGGGCGTGGATCAGAAAACCAGTCAGTATCTGTTGTTACTACCATTTGCCTCATGCAGCGTGACACATTTCCTTTACATAGAGTTGATCATGCTGTTGATTGTGGCCTGTGGAATGTTGACCCAGTCCTATTCAACGGCTGTTCAAGTTGCTGGATATTGGCGGGAACTGGAGCATGCGGTCATTACAACCCAATCCAGAGCATCCCAAACATGCTCAATGGGTGACATGTCTGGTGAGTGTGCAGGCAATGGGCGAACAGGGACATTTTCAGCTTCCAGGAATCGTGTACAGATCCTTGCGACATGGGGCCATGCATTATCATGCTGAAACATGAGATGATGGCGGTGGATGAATGGCACAACGATGGGCCTCGTCACAGTATCTCTGTGCAGTCAAATTGCCATTGATAAATTGAAATTGTGTTAGTTTTCCATAGCTTATGCCTGCTCCTACCATAACCCCACCATCACCATGGGGCACTCTGATCGCAACGTTGACATCAGCGAACCTCTCACCCACATGACGCCAAACACGATGTCTGCCATCTGCCTGGTACAGTTGAAAGAGCACACTTCTTGAAGAAGAGCACACTTCTCCAGGGTGCCAGTGACCATCAAAAGTGAGCATTTGCCCACTGAAGTCGGTTACGACGCCAAACTGCATTTAGCTCAAGACCCTGGTAAGGACAACGGACACGCAGTTGAACGTCCCTGAGATGGTTTCTGACAGTAAGTGCAGAAATTCTTCGGTTGTGCGAACCCACAGTTTCATCAGCTGTCCGGGTGTCTAGTCTGAACAAATCACGCAGGTGAAGAAGCAGGGCAGGGTTACACCTGCTCAGCGGTTGTGAGGCCTGTCGGACCTACTGCCAAATTCTCTAAAATGACATTGGAGGTGGGTTATGGTAGAGAAATTAACATTCAATTATCTGGAAACACCTCTGGTGGACATTCCTGTAGTCAGCATGCCAATTGCACGCTCCCTCAAAACTTGAGTTGTGTGACAAAGCTGCACATTTGAGAATGGCCTTTTATATCTCCCAGCACAAGGTGCACCTTTGTGATGATCATGCTGTTTAAACAGCTCCTTGATATGCCATGCCTGTCAGGGGGATGGACTATCTTGGCAAAGGAGAAATGTTCAATAACAGGGATGTAAACACATTTATACTTCCGGCGCCGACAGTGATGGCCGCCTCGCTTCGCGTTCCTAGGAAACTATGCAGTTTTTTGTTTTTTTTACGTGTTATTTCTTACATTAGTACCCCAGGTCATCTTAGGTTTCATTACATACAGTCGAGAAGAACTACTGAATATAAGATCAGCGTCAACTCACCATCAGTACGACCAAGAATATGATTTTCGCGACGCGGATCCTGTGTTCTGCCTTTCAACCAGGACAACGGAATGGATCCCATGCGGCGACCCAAAAAAAACGACTCCGTAAAAGAGGGAAACGAGGCGGTCTTCTGGTCAGACTCTGGAGACGGGCACATCGTGCACCACTCCCTAGCATTCTTCTCGCCAATGTCCAGTCTCTTGACAACATAGTTGATAAAATCCGAGCAAGGGTAGCATTCCAGAGGGACATCAGAGACTAACGTTCTTTACTTCACGGAAACATGGCTCATTGGAGAGACGCTATCGGAGGCGGTGCAGCCAGCGGGTTTCTCCACGCATCGCGCAGACAGAAACAAACATCTTTCTGGTAAGAAGAGGGGCGGGGGCATATGCCTTATGGCTAACGAGACGTGGTGTGCTCAAAGAAAGATACAGAAACTCAAATCCTTCTGTTCACCTGATTTAGAATTCCTCACAATCAAATATCGACCGCATTATCTACCAAGAGAAATATGTTCGATTATAATCACAGCCGTATATATTTCCCCCCAAGCAAACACATCGATGGCTCTGAAGGAACTTTATTTGACTCTTTGCAAACTGGAATCCATACATCCTGAGGCTGCATTCATTGTTGCTGGGGATTTTAGCAAGGCTAATCTGAAAACAAGACTCCCTAAATTGTATCAGCATATCGATTGCGCAACCAGGGCCGGAAAAACCTTGGATCATTATTACTCTAACTTCCGCGACGCATATAAGGCCCTGCCCCGCCCTCCTTTCGGAAAAGCTTACCACGACTCCATTTTGTTGATCCCTGCCTACAGACAGAAACTAAAACGGGAGGCTCCCACGCTGAGGTCTGTCCAACGCTGGTCCGACCAAGCTGATTCCACACTCCAAGACTGCTTCCATCACGTGGACTGGGATATGTTTCGTATTGCGTCAGATAACAATATTGACGAATACGCTGATTCGGTGTGCGAGTTCATTAGAACGTGTGTTGAAGATGTCGTTCCCATAGCAACGATTAAAACATTCCCTAACCAGAAACCGTGGATTGATGGCAGCATCCACGTGAAACTGAAAGCGCGAACCACTGCTTTTAATCAGGGCAAGGTGACTGGTAACATGACCGAATACGAACAGTGCAGCTATTCCCTCCGCAAGGCTATCAAACAAGCTAAGCATCAGTATAGAGACAAAGTAGAATCTCAATTCAACGGCTCAGACACAAGAGGTATGTGGCAGGGTCTACAGTCAATCACGGACTACAAGAAGAAAACCAGCCCAGTCACGGACCAGGATGTCTTGCTCCCAGGCAGACTAAATAACTTTTTTGCCCGCTTTGAGGACAATACAGTGCCACTGACACGGCCTGCAACGAAAACATGCGGACTCTCCTTCACTGCAGCCGAGGTGAGTAAAACATTTAAACGTGTTAACCCTCGCAAGGCTGCAGGCACAGACAGCATCCCCAGCTGCGCCCTCAGAGCATGCGCAGACCAGCTGGCCGGTGTGTTTACGGACATATTCAATCAATCCCTATACCAGTTTGCTGTTCCCACATGCTTCAAGAGGGCCACCATTGTTCCTGTTCCCAAGAAAGCTAAGGTAACTGAGCTAAACGACTACCGCCCCGTAGCACTCACTTCAGTCATCATGAAGTTCTTTGAGAGACTAGTCAAGGACCATATCACCTCCACCCTACCTGACACCCTAGACCCACTCCAATTTGCTTACCGCCCAAATAGGTCCACGGACGATGCAATCTCAACCACACTGCACACTGCCCTAACCCATCTGGACAAGAGGAATACCTATGTGAGAATGCTGTTCATCGACTACAGCTCGGCATTCAACACCATAGTACCCTCCAAGCTCGTCATCAAGCTCAAGACCCTGGGTCTCGACCCCACCCTGTGCAACTGGGTACTGGACTTCCTGACGGGCCAAGCACGCCTCCAACTAAATCATCAAGTTTGCGGACGACACAACAGTGGTAGGCTTGATTACCAACAACGACGAGACGGCCTACAGGGAGGAGGTGAGGGCCCTCGGAGTGTGGTGTCAGGAAAATAACCTCACACTCAATGTCAACAAAACTAAGGAGATGATTGTGGACTTCAGGAAACAGCAGAGGGAACACTCCCCTATCCACATCGATGGAACAGTAGTGGAGAGGGTAGTAAGTTTTAAGTTCCTCGGCATACACATCACAGACAAACTGAATTGGTCCACTCACACAGACAGCATTGTGAAGAAGGCGCAGCAGCGCCTCTTAAACCTCAGGAGGCTGAAGAAATTTGGCTTGTCACCAAAAGCACTCACAAACTTCTACAGATGCACAATCGAGAGCATCCTGGCGGGCTGTATCACCGCCTGGTACGGCAACTGCACTGCCCACAACCGTAAGGCTCTCCAGAGGGTAGTGAGGTCTGCACAACGCATCACCGGGGGCAAACTACCTGCCCTCCAGGACACCTACACCACACGATGTTACAGGAAGGCCATAAAGATCATCAAGGACAACAACCACCCGAGCCACTGCCTGTTCACCCCGCTATCATCCAGAAGGCGAGGTCAGTACAGGTGCATCAAAGCTGTGACCGAGAGACTGAAAAACAGCTTCTATCTCAAGGCCATCAGACTGTTAAACAGCCAACACAAACATTGAGTGGCTGCTGCCAACACACTGACACTGACTCAACTCCAGCCACTTTAACAATGAGAATTGATGGGATATCATGTAAAATATATCACTAGCCACTTTAAACAATGCTACCTAATATAATGTTTACATACCCTACATTATTCATCTCATATGCATACGTATATACTGTACTCTATATCATCTACTGCATCCTTATGTAATACATGTATCACTAGCCACTTTAACTATGCCACTTTGTTTACATACTCATCTCATATGTATATACTGTACCCGATACCATCTACTGTATCTTGCCTATGCTGCTCTGTACCATCACTCATTCATATATCTTTATGTACATATTCTTTATCCCCTTACACTGTGTATAAGACAGTAGTTTTGGAATTGTTAGTTAGATTACTTGTTGGTTATTACTGCATTGTCAGAACTAGAAGCACAAGCATTTTGCTACACTCACATTAACATCTGCTAACCATGTGTATGTGACAAATAAAATTTGATTTAAAATTTGATTTGATTTGTGCACAAAATTAGAGTGAAATAATATTTTTGTGTGTATGGCACTTTTATTTTTGTTCAGTGTAGATACTGACACTTTCATTTCAAGAACAAGAACAAGAACATTAGAGAACAGAGTGTGCTGCTGGAACCTGCACAAAGGTTAAATCCCCATTCATTCAAACCTATAATTATACTGTACTTGCCCTACTTTCAGAGGTTCAAAAATAACTCACTTTCAATGAGCAGATGTTTGCATTTTAACAGCAGCTGTCATATCCGGGCGCAGGCTGGCTTGTAACACTCAAACTCCTGGTAATTGAGAGGTAGTTTTGCTTGTCAAGTGAAGAAATACATTTGTCACAACAAACTGCTCCTGCCACTGACAGAATTTATTGATAAGAGGGGAAGAATTTTTTTTCGGCATCCTGGAAATAATTTGAACTTTTTGGTCATGGATCCCTCAGCTCCAGCGACTGTGCTATCGGAGAGCTAGGGCTTTAAATAGACACCCTTCATCAGACCATATCCAAACTCTTCTGTCATGCCCAGGCCTGGGCCCAGGCTCTGCTGTACTGCAGACATGTCTGGTAGAGGGACGTAGGGCTATTCACAAACACTTGGATGAAAAAACCACATATGCAAACCAGTGAATCCAGTATCAAACCACAGTACATGTAGGCCTTTCGTATTTACTAGGTGCCATTCTATTTCAGTAAAACAGTCCCCATTTCTTTAAACCCAAAGACCTCACTTATTTCTATTCTGTCCATCAGATGTTATGTAATCCATAAGATTGCCTATCCAAACATGTCAGTGTCACACTCGTTGAAATGAGTAGACCAAGGCGCAGCGTGAGTAGAGTTCCACATATTTTAATCAACTGAAACTCACCAAAAACAAAACAATAAAGCACAAATGAAAGGTGACTCTATTGGTGCAACTAAATGTAGACAAGATCCCACCAACACAAATGAGGAAATGGCTACGTAAATATGATCCCCAATCAAAGACAACGATAAGCAGCTGATCTAACTAACCATATCAGGCCAACATAGACATACTAAAAACCTAGATGACCCACCCTAGTCACTATCAAGCCCCAACCAACATAGAGAATAAACAGCTTACTATGGTCAGGGCGTGACACAGAGTGACACTGGCAGTGTTCTGTACTATGTATATAAATGTGCTAGACATCATCAATCATCTCCAAGGCTTTTCAAACACAGAAATAGAATAGCAAGAAGACTGAAAGGATTGAAACATGTTTTGTCAGAACCGCATAATAAGCTTTGCTAGTTATTTATGCAATTGTATGCTCCTCATTTGTTTTGAATAGCAAGTATCATCGTACAATACTTATGGAAGACTTTAATGAATACCAACTTTATTTACTGACAGGACGAATATAAGCACGCCATATTTGACCTTTGACATACTTACAACTCTTTTCTCTTATTATTGCCCAAAAGCACTTAGCACACAATCTTTGCCTTGTTGTTTAACTCTAAAAACAACAGGGAAATGCCATGACTTCAAAGAAACAGCATATTCAATATCCAGAGGTGGCTCACCAAGCTATAACTAGGCCATATCCCTTGCACAATTCTTTGATTATGTGTCCACAAGTACTATTAGCTACTTAAATATAATGAATTGCAGAACTGAACTTGTGGTGGCCTGGTGGAAACAACAGAACTTGTAAAAAGGAAAAACATGCTTGTTCACTTCATGTGTGCCCTCTAAAATGTCCAATGCTTCCTCCATAGAAAGACACCAGCAAGCCTTGTGTTGGTTGTGAACATCAACCCACACCGGAGTTCAGGATGGAACCAGATCTAAACACAACAGAATTAACCTGATCAGCCAAGTCCCCTGGGAATCTGCTGATGTGCCAAAGAGGCTCAAGTTCACAAGCAACAAAAACCAAGGACGCAAGCCACCTGCTGCTGACTGAACAATGCAACAAGTGATGGCTACAGGGCTACAGGTCAGAGGCAGGCAGCACTCAAAGCCAAACACATTGCTGACTGTCCACTGCTACTTGAGTATGGAGCTCTGACAAAGAGATACTGGTTTGAACACCATCAATAATTAACCATATTGCTCTTAACAGCATTAAATGGCCAGGCATATGTCTGTATGACTGACTGTCAATGATGGTAACAAATAAACAATGCATCTTATGAGATGATGCTAGTGGTCATTTGTACAGTCATCTGCAGTATATGGAAATGTACAAACCCAGTCAGAATTTTACTCTGGCATCAAATTGCTTGACTGTTTGAAGCAGACTCTGGTTAGCTGTAACATGAAAACACAAAGGGATGACTTGCAGAATCCCAGAGGAGTCTGCCTTAGTCATTGTGAGGGCTATCCATTCCAGTTCTGATGAGTTTGAGATACCGATTTTCCTTAAACAACCCTACTTAGATTAAACTACCCCGAATCATATCAAATTGCATCCATTGAGTAACTTCTTCTGCCATTTGTATTTGAATGGGCAACCCCATGGGACCAGAGACATGACCTTAGAGAGTTTGGGGGATGAGGCTTTCAGTCGAGACGACCTGCTGACCCCCATCAGGACTCTACGATGATAAATGTGCTTTTCATAGAATGAACTTCATAGAATCACACTTCTTATATGTCAACATAAAGGAATCTCAGAAGTTCTAAGAGTGTTCATCATTGTCCCAAGTCACGGGAAACCCAATATGGTAATTTATAGTGGTAGCTCTAACATAAAACCCCATACTTGTTTTTGAAAGATAATATTTCAAACAGTTTGGCTTCTTTTATCATCAGTTATTTTAGTTCTCCAGAAGACTTCACCATGACAATTCTTATTAAAGTAGTGACCTCTCTCTGTCTATGTTTCCATCCAGTGACTGCTGCTGGTCTGCTCTGGTCCGTCCTACTGCTGACATACCAAAGCCTTCAATAATGACTGGTATTTTAGGCACTGGTGACAGGAGATATGATCCTAAATATCAATGCTCCATTCAATCCACATTCCTTCCAGATTAACGGAGGTGAAGCTGCTCAAAATGTGCATCGCCATGTGGAGTTCTAAAATAATATGTTGTCAAATATCAGGCAACTTTCCAAGAAGGAAAGCAAAGGAAGGTCAATGATTTAAGTATAGACGTTCCTCAAACTGGTAGAGAGCTCAACCCAGCATCTCAATAACTTATCTACTCTCCAAAAGAACGGGTAGCCCACTTACAGAAGAGGCAATGTCTGTGGAATCAGCTCAGTACCCCCAACACACACACATATAGACCGAGGGGATACACACGCACATACTGAGCCCCCTGTTGTGTGTATTAGTCACTCATATATTTATTTGCGACTGGCAGTGCCAGTTTCACATATGAATGAATGGGAACAGGAAATTACACCTGCCTCTTTGTTCTCTGCCCTGAGGGGGACCTCAGTGTTTGTCCTAAAGCACTCAGGGGTGTAGTTAGTAGGGTTAGTCTTTGAGCCACACAACCACTGAACATGATTAAAGAGACTTTCCCCTTTCTATTTAAAGGGCTAAAAGTAAAGATGTTAAACCAACTCACTCTGGAAGCAGCAGGTTGAACATGCGTCAGGGATACAAAACAGTACTTTAAGCTGAAAGCTTCTCTATCCCACTCTCTCTCATACTCTCTCCTTATCACTCAATAACTACCTCACTCAGTCTCTCTCTCTTTCTCCCCCTCTCTTTCTCCCTCCCTCTCTCTTTCTTCCCTTTTCTCTCTTTCTCCCCTTTTCTCTCTTTCTCGCTCTCTCTCTTTCTCACCCTCTCTCTTTTTCTCCCTCTCTCTTTTTCTCCCTCTCTCTTTTTCTCCCTCTCTCTTTTTACATTTACATTTACATTTAAGTCATTTAGCAGACGCTCTTATCCAGAGCGACTTACAAATTGGTGCATTCACCTTATGACATCCAGTGGAACAGCCACTTTACAATAGTGAATCTAAATATTTTAAGGGGGGGGGGGGTGAGAAGGATTACTTTATCCTATCCTAAGTATTCCTTAAAGAGGTGGGGTTTCAGGTGTCTCCGGAAGGTGGTGATTGACTCCGCTGTCCTGGCGTCGTGAGGGAGTTTGTTCCACCATTGGGGAGCCAGAGCAGCGAACAGTTTTGACTGGGCTGAGCGGGAACTGTACTTCCTCAGTGGTAGGGAGACGAGCAGGCCAGAGGTGGATGAACGCAGTGCCCTTATTTGGGTGTAGGGCCTGATCAGAGCCTGGAGGTACTGAGGTGCCGTTCCCCTCACAGCTCCGTAGGCAAGCACCATGGTCTTGTAGCGGATGCGAGCTTCAACTGGAAGCCAGTGGAGAGAGCGGAGGAGCGGGGTGACGTGAGAGAACTTGGGAAGGTTGAACACTAGACGGGCTGCGGCGTTCTGGATGAGTTGTAGGGGTTTAATGGCACAGGCAGGGAGCCCAGCCAACAGCGAGTTGCAATAATCCAGACGGGAGATGACAAGTGCCTGGATTAGGACCTGCGCCGCTTCCTGTGTGAGGCAGGGTCGTAATCTGCGGATGTTGTAGAGCATGAACCTACAGGAACGGGCCACCGCCTTGATGTTAGTTGAGAACGACAGGGTGTTGTCCAGGATCACGCCAAGGTTCTTAGCGCTCTGGGAGGAGGACACAATGGAGTTGTCAACCGTGATGGCGAGATCATGGAACGGGCAGTCCTTCCCCGGGAGGAAGAGCAGCTCCGTCTTGCCGAAGTTCAGCTTGAGGTGGTGATCAGTCATCCACACTGATTTTTCTCCCTCTCTCTCTTTTTCTCCCTCTCTCACTTTTTCTCCCTCTCTCTCTTCCTCTTACTTTCTCCCTCTCTCTCTTTTTTCTACCTCTCTCTCTTTTTCTCCCTCTCTCTCTCTTCCTCTTACTTTCTCTCACACACACACACACACACACACACACACACACACACACACACACACACACACACACACACACACACACACACACACACACACACACACACACACACACACACACACACACACACACACACACACACACACACACACACAGACAGACAGACAGACAGACAGAGGAGATAAATCATTAGGCATCCTTTGTTAGAGGAATTTTGTTCCTATGTGTTCATTAACCAATTCAATTAAAACACTCTGTCCGTTTGTTTCTAAGAATTTGTAAGGTTTTTATTTACATAAAATAGACAGAGACCAGTCATCAACATTAGCCAATAGCGTTTATTCTGGTCATAATACCATGTTCATTGGTTTATATACCTCACATTTCGTCATAAATGTCCCTCCTCCTCTCAGATACAATGGCAATATAGTTCACAAGCCTTCTGACATTGTCTGCCACCTGTTAAACAATATACTACAGGCCCAAGGTCTCTCCCTTCCCTGGGTGGGGACAGAATGTCCTGTAAGGAACACAGTATTCCAGCCGGTCTGACAATAGCTCCATTCGTTTCTAACAAGGAACAGAAAGTCCTTGTTCTAATTCTTGACTAAAACTACACACACTACATACAGTGTTTTGATTATAATAAGACTCATACATTCATACAGTGACAGAGTAGTATTCTGTTTAGTTATAGTTCTACGTTAAATGTATACATCATTTAGTCATTATTCATATAAATCCCATAACACCTTCCAAGCACATTATCATTCTTTTTCAAGCAGTCTGATTAAAGAGGGATGCTAAAATAGAAATAATTTAATGCAGGATTGGGTACAGTAAGAGGGATAATGTGTGTGTTGTTAAAATGCAAGACAGCATCCCAGACTCTTTACTGAGAAATGTTCTTCTCACACACACAGACACACACACAGAGACACACACAGAGCTTCTACTCCCTTCTCCCCATCTACTTAGCTAGTTGCTTCACCCCCGTCCTGAGAGAGAGATGGGTGCAGTAGAAGGAGAATAAAGAAGGCATCTGTTCTTAGCCAGGTCAGTCATGCCCTGTTTGGGATGGCTGGAATTGGAGATCCCAGGATAAACAGCAGCAGCTCCCGAGACACAGGCCTGTTAGTCATGTTTGAATACTGCAATGGAAGGAAAATCCCTTGAAAAAACAACAAGCAAGAAGAACCCAGTCATGGGCTCGTTTGTAAGTGTTAATTCTTAACCTGTTGCTGGAGGCTAAGCATCACAATAACAAGATTGAGCTGGTTTGGTTTTAAGCTCATGGGTACTGCAGGCAGGCAGATGCAACACATTGCACTACATTATGTTATGGAAAATAGCTAGGCCAGACAAAATAACTTAAAGAAGCTATAAAAAGGAAGCTTGATCTAGGCTATCAGAGGGCAATACGATGTCTGAAATGTATTTCAATAGCAGATCCTAATCATGACTGCACCTGTGGTTGCATTCCAGATCTAAAACCAAAAGGGCAGTTCTTCAAAAAACACCCAACAAAATAGAGAAACCACAGTAATCACCATATAATATGACCCAAGTAACATCCCAACTCATTGGGGACCTAGTTTTCTCCTTGCAGCCGGTTCTGCAGCACATTACTGAGAGCATTTAGGACATAAATATGCTGTCTTCTCTGTTTTTCATTTCACCATCTTTTTGTTCTGATCACTGATTTCTATTCCCAAGGACAGCCTATACTGTCTCCACTGGCAGAGGCATGAGTGAACAGCTGCCTCCTTGTGTTTAGAGTGGCTACAGGTAATCAACAATGCATCCACTTGCGCAGGACTCTGCAGAGGGAATAGCTTTCAGCAGCACTGGATGATTGAATGTATTAGTCTTTGAATGGCAAACTGATTAGGGAGGTTCACAAACGTTCATGGCCATTGCATGATATCCTCTGAGAAATTTGTTTTTTTACATTTAGGATTAATAATTTTACATCTATCCATATCCATTAGTGGTGTACACTGACCAACCGACATGCACACAGTGAATGCATTGTTCAGATTGTATTCAGTATTCACAGTCACACAGCCACAGTGTATCTTTCAGTAAATGTAGCTCTGGTCTGAGTTGCCAATGTGAAGAAGCCGTTTCAGTAGGCCTAAGCTCCAGGTGGTTGATGATGAGTGTCTCTGTGGTATGTGAATTGATTGCCCCCGATCTATCTTCAGAACTTGTGCTGCTAGGTGACCTAAACTAGGACATGCTTAACACCTCGGCCATCCTACAATCTAAACTTGATGCCCTCAATCTCACACAAATTATCAATGAACCTATCAAGTACAACCCCAAATCCGTAAACAAGGGCACCCTCATAGATATCATCCTAACCAAGTTGCCCTCCAAATATACCTCTGCTGTTTTCAACCAAGATCTCAGCAATCACTGCCTCATTACCTGCATCCGTAATGGGTCTGCAGTCAAACGACCACCCCTCATCACTGTCAAACGCTCCGTAAAACACTTCAGCAGGCAGGCCTTTCTAATCACCCTGGCCGGGGTATCCTGGAATGATATTGACCTCATGCCGTCAGTAGAGGATGCCTGGTTATTCTTTAAAAGTGCTTTCCTCATCATCTTAAATAAGCATGCTCCATTCAAAAAATGTAGAAACAGGACCAGATAAAGCCCTTGGTTCACTCCAGATCTGACTGCCCTTGACCAGCACAAAAACATCCTGTTGCGTACTGCATTAGCATCGAATAGCCCCCGTGATACGCAACTTTTCAGGGAAGTTAGGAACCAATATACGCAGACAGTTAGGAAAGCTAAGGCTAGCTTTTTCAAACAGAAATTTGCATCCTGTAGCACAAACTCAAAAACATTCTGGGACACTGTAAAATCCATGGAGAATAAGAGCACCTCCTCCCAGCTGCCCACTGCATTGAGGCTAGGAAACACTGTCACCACCGATAAATCCACTATAATTGAGAATTTCAATAGGCATTTTTCTACGGCTGGCCACGCTTTCCACCTGGCCACCCCTACCCCGGTCAACTGCCCGGCACCCCCCACAGCAACCCGCCCAAGCCACCCCCAATTCTCCTTCACCCAAATTCAGATAGCTGATGTTCTGAAAGAGCTGCAAAATCTGGACCCCTACAAATCAACTGGGCTCGACAATCTTAACCATCTCTTTCTAAAATTATCTGCCGAAATCGTTGCAAGCCCTATTATTAGCCTGTTCAACCTCTTTCGTATCGTCTGAGATTCTCAAATATTGGAAAGATGCCGCGATCATCCCCCGATTCATAGGGGGTGACACTCTAGACCCAAACTGCTACAGACCTATATCTATCCTACCATGGCTTTCTAAGGTTTTCGAAAGCCAAGTCAACAAACAGAATACCGACCATTTCGAATCCCACCGTACCTTCTCCGTTATGCAATCTGGTTTCAGAGCTGGTCATGTGAGCACCTCAGCCACGCTCAAGGTCCTAAACGATATCACAACCGCCATCGATAAGAGACATTACTGTGTAGCCATATTCATCGACCTGGCCATGGCTTTCGACTCTGTCAATCATCACATTCTTATCGGCAGACTAAACAGCCTTGGTTTCTCAAATGACTGCCTCGCCTGGTTCACCAACTACTTCTCTGATAGAGTTCAGTGTGTCAAATCAGAGGACCTGTTGTCTGGACCTCTGGCATTCTCTATGGGGGTGCCACAGGGTTCTTCTCTCTGTATACATCAGTGATGTTGCTTTTGCTGAGGGCGATTCTCTGATCCACCTCTACGCAGACGACACCATTCTGTATACTTCTGGCCCTTCTTTGGACACTGTGTTAACTGACCTCCAGACGAGCTTCAATGCCATACAACACTCCTTCCGTTGCCTCCAACTGCTTTTAAATGCAAGTAAAACTAAATGTATGCTCTTCAACCAATCACTGCCTGCACCAGCCCGCCCGTCCAGCATCACTACTCTGGATGGTTCTGAATTAGAATATGTGGACAACTACAAATACCTCGGTGTCTGGTGAGACTGTAAACTCTCCTTCCAGATTCACATTAAGCATCTCCAATCCAAAATTACATTTAGAATCAGCTTCCTATTCCGCAACAAAGCATCCTTCACTCATGCCACCAAACATACCCTCGTGAAACTGACCATCCTACAGATCCTCGACTTCGGCAAAGTCCTTTACAAAACAGCCGCCAAAACTCTACTCAACAAATTGAATGCAGTCTATCACAGTGCCATCTGTTTTGTCACCAAATGTCCCTCCCTGACCTTAGAGATCCTTTTTTCTCTATGTTTGTTAGGTCAGGATGTGACTCGGGTGGGAAATCTATGCTTTCTATTTCATTGTTTTGGCTGGATATGATTCTCAATCAGGGACAGCTGTCTATCGTTGTCTCTGATTGGGAATCATGCTTAGGCAGTCCTGTTCCCCCTTTCATTTGTGGGATCGTATTTTTGCATTGGTTGTTATTTTGCCCTGCAGAATGTCACGTTCGTATTTGTTTTGTTGTTGTCGGTGTTCATTAAATAAATACATAGAATGAAAACATACCATGCTGCGCTTTGGTCCACTTCTTTCCATGACGATCGTGACATCAAGCCCCATATACTACCCACCATTGTGACCTGTACACTCTCTTTGGCTGGCCCTCGCTTCATACTCGTCGCCAAACACACTGGCTCCAGGTCATCTACAAGTCTCTGCTAGGTAAAGCCCCGCCTTATCTCAGCTCACTAGTCACCATCGCAGCACCCACCCGTAGCACGCGCTTCAGCAGGTATATCTCACGAGTCACTCCCAAAGCCAGTTTCTCCTTTGGCTGCCTCTCCTTCCAGTTCTCTGCTGCTAATGACTGGAACGAACTGCAAAAATCACTGAAGCTGGAGACTCATATCTCCCTCACTAGCTTTAGGCACCAGGTGTCAGAGCAGCT
This sequence comes from Oncorhynchus gorbuscha, assembly GCF_021184085.1. Classification (NCBI taxonomy): domain Eukaryota; kingdom Metazoa; phylum Chordata; class Actinopteri; order Salmoniformes; family Salmonidae; genus Oncorhynchus; species Oncorhynchus gorbuscha. The sequence continues at coordinate 15,767,505 of NC_060177.1, read as the reverse complement.
CACAGATCACTGCACCTGTACTTAGCCCATCTGTAAATAGCCCATCCAACTACCTCATCCTCATACTGTATTTATGTATTTATCTTGCTCCTTTGCACCCCAGTATCTCTACTTGCACATTCATCTTCTGCACATCAATCACTCCAGTGTTCAGTTGGTATATTGTAATTCCTTCGCCGCCATGGCTTGTTTATTGCATTACCTCCCTTATCTTACCTCATTTGCACACACTGTATATACACTTTTTTTCTACTGTGTTATTGACTTATGTTTGTTTATTCCATGTGTAACTCTGTGTTGTTGTATGTGTTGAACTGCTTTGCTTTATTCTTGGCCAGGTCGCAGTTGTAAACGAGAACTTGTTCTCAACTAGCCTACCTGGTTAAATATATATATAGATATATTTAAATCTGCAGAGCTGAAACTATTCTGAGTGTAATGATAAGAGACAGGATCAGGACCTCAGTGATATCCGTTCAGGACATGCAGATGCTGCTGGGGGCCAGTCAACATGGGAGATTGGGAGATATTATGTAGTTAAACAGATCACTTTTCCATTTTCTAGCTAACACACACACGAACCCACCCACCCACCCACATACACACACAAACTTGTTTCTGCACCAACTGTAATCACAGGCCAAAGGCAAACCAAACCAGACCAAACCTAACATACAAAAAAAACAAAGCATTGTCCAAGCACTAGTACTGTTTATTATTCTCCCTGCTCCACATAACCAGCATCTCCTGAAATAACTCATGTACCAACGGTGACATTAAATGTTCTCTACTTCATCTTTGCTTTAAGGCACTGAATCTAATGAGCTTTATCTTCTTTGTAGCAACGTTTGGCTGAGCGTCTCTTGAGATTTTGGACCTAGTGTTAAAAACAAAGCACATGAAATCGAGGCTTGGGAAAGAAGAAAAACAGAAATCTAGTCTGAAACAGTCTTTGTTTCTATATGGCAGTCATGTACATTTTACAGCTAATGAACAATTTGGCATGAGCACAGTGCTGTATTGTTAGTGCCAGCACTCGAGATTGTGGCAACAACAGACTAGGCAGACCAAATAGAGTGCACCGTGAACATGTTAGAGATGAATCAGGTTGTCAACACAAGTTAAAGCACAGCCTTTCTGCATCTCACATTTTAATTATCAGCTCGCTTTTTTAAAGGGCTCAGTAGACGGAGCAGATTGTGAAAACATGAGTGCAACTGAAATGAGACATGACTTGTTTTCCAATGGATATAGAGATTAAATGACAATATTACAGGTGATATAAAAAAAATGCACTGTAGGTATAATACAAAACTGAAATAAGAACCGTGAACCTTTCACTTTGTTATATACAGTACATTAGTCAAATTTCTAAATCAAAACAAAATGTTCGCTAAAGTACGGTAGAGTTACGATGAAAACAGTGGGCACAGAGCTAAAGCAGTTGTGAATCAATGTTATTTTGTCTCCAGGCTACCGCACACCTTTATGTAGTGACCTTCTCCTGTTCTGTTCTGCTTCGCCAGTAACTGTCAGCATCACAACAACCATAACAGACACAGTCTCTGATTTCATTACATTCTCAAAACCTCACAAGAGACGTTTTTCAAAAACATGTAGGTTTAGCATCTAACGTATTACATTTTGCAGAGGAACAAGATTAATGAACAATATGAGGATTTAGATGATTATATTTCATGAATTGTTTGAAAGCATGTTTATATCGCCATGCCATTCTTTTTTTATATTTAACTCAATGTTTGCATGAAGGAGCTTGAATGTCTGCCATACTAATAAACCAACTAGGGCCATATCAGCAGCTGAAATGGTTAGCTTACAAAGCAAAAGTTTATCTTTTAACAATCCTTCTCCAGGAGAAGTTTAATTTTCTCATTTACATGGCATAATTGCTTGCATATAGAAGCTGTAAAGGAACAGAGATACACGGAGCATGAACTAATTGGAGTGTAAGCGAGCTAATTATAACCTAATTACAGGCCCGGCTTACCTTACCTCTATTAGCTAGCACACAGTGGGTTGAAGAATATGGGTGAAATAACTACTCGTGCTTTAGTCAAGGCAAGTTTTTATTACTAAGAATCAGCTAAGGGCTATTTTTAGTAAGTAATCCAATTAATTGACAGCACCTTTGCTATTTTACCTTACTATTAATCCAATCAAGAGATAGAACCTTGCTTTGTTACCTGACTATCCAGCTCATTTGGATCTGTTTACACAATCTACAACTCATTGGATTATTTCATCAACATTACATTACAGCCCCTGTGGCAAATCAGCCACAAATCAATATAATGCATTATGATAGTTTTCTGGAGGGACTCATTTTCTGCCTATACAACATACAGTGGAACCAGATAGTTTTGTAAGCCAGGATGTTACACAGCACTAGGTTGATATTCTACACTCTTAGATAAAAGGGTACCGGAAACCAAAAGGGATATTCTACCTGGAACCAAAAGGGTTCTTCAAAGGGTTCTCATATGGGGACAGACGAATAACCATTTTAGGTTCTAGATAGCACCTTCTTTTTTTCTAAAGTTGATATCCTAAACGGAGGAAGCTGGTTAAATTGCCTATTCATTTTACAGCTTTTAGAACATCCACCCAATATATTCCAAATCGGAGTCCTCTTCTTCACCACTTAGCTTCCATTGATGCAGCCAATGTCCCTCTTTCTTTCTCTTTCCCCCCTAAGTACTTTGTTATCCACCAGTGGACAGCCTGGAGCAGTATAGCAAGAACCTGCTACAGTTGTATTGTATTGCGCTGGATTACAATCACAGATGACAGCCCAGACAAGTTTGAGGCAGATGGTTCTTAACATGGCATCAGTTACAAGGAAACCCTTTCATCCTTTGTTTTCATCCTTTGTGCTCACTGCACACCAGACATCGCATCATTAGAATCCCATTTTTCGCAATCGGCCATTACAGTGAACCTAACTGCAAGGCAGATGTCAGATGGATGGCCCGTGTAAGGGCCCTACCCTTTTCAAATTGTTTGTTTTATTTTTGTTTACTGGTTAAGTTGAGCTGATCCTCACTTAGAAACAGGTCAAGGTCAAGTGGTGACACTCTGGCAGTGGATCCCTAAGTTGATGACAGCACTGCCAAAAATACCTGCTTTGTCTATCTCCAGACCTCTCGCTACACTTCACTGTTTTCTCAAAAGAAGTATGAGTGATGAGCGTCCATACTGTTTGGTCTTCGGAAATCTCCTATCATGGAGTTTGTTTTGAAAAGGAGAGAGAGGTACAAAACAGAGGCGAGACTGTTTGTGACATGGAAGCGTGATGCAAGAACTCAAACAGCTGGCTAAACAGTGTCTGAAAGACCAGAGGAGTCCAGCTGCAGCTCTTTAGGGGTAGTTAGAGGCTGAATGAGAGTATTTGAACTCCTGCTTCTCTATCTACCCTTTCTATGGTGATCTCACATCTACTTATGAAATATTGCACATGCACAGTTTATTCCCAAACTACCATCACTGGGGATCATATCACATCAATATCTAAGCCTCACTGAGTTGTTAGAGCTCAATTTATCAGACCTGATGTGTAAACACAAAACCCATAAGTTATTCACTAAGGAAACAACTTGTAAGACCCCCGATGGGTTATGATCCTGGCATGCTATTATATTCAGAATTCACTTCAAAAGATCAGGATCTATAATATTAACAGCAAAGTATATTTTCACAAACACTGGCTATCTGCAGTCCCCATAGTGAAGTGAGTATGCTATAATAACAACATTATCATTTATCATACAACAGATTTTCAGTCTCACATTATGAAGATTTGTTATCCTCTCTGAAAATCTATTTTGTAGAGCTTAATACACTTTGTTATTGCAGTTAACAGATTGAGGCAAACAATTGAGTCATGTATGCCTGCAAAAACTCTGAAATATTATCAGAATATTCACCGCAATTACAAAACAATTTGAAACTTGATTAGATAGTGAAACTATTGGAAAAAGTAACAATCTGACCAAAAAGAAAGACCCTAGCAATAACTGTGTTCTTATATTACCCTAATTTAATTAATGACTAATAAAGGCTCTATAAACACTTTTATGAAATGTAATATTCCAGGATTACGTTCAATAAATGATCAAGTGCTTTGATCTCTCCGGGCCTGACCAGCTGGCATTTGATCTCTCCGGGCCTGACCAGCTGGCATTTGATCTCTCCGGGCCTGACCAGCTGGCATTTGATCTCTCCGGGCCTGAACAGCTGTCATTTGATCTCTGCGGGCCTGACCAGCTGTCATTTGATCTCTCCGGGCCTGACCAGCTGGCATTTGATCTCTCCGGGCCTGACCAGCTGGCATTTGATCTCTCTGGGCCTGACCAGCTGGCATTTGATCTCTCCGGGCCTGACCAGCTGGCATTTGATCTCTCCGGGCCTGACCAGCTGGCATTTGATCTCACAGGGCCTGACCAGCTGGCATTTGATCTCACCGGGCTTGACCAGCTGGCATTTGATCTCTCCGGGCCTGACCAGCTGGCATTTGATCTCTCCGGGCCTGACCAGCTGGCATTTGATCTCTCTGGGCCTGACCAGCTGGCATTTGATCTCTCTGGGACTGACTAGCTGGCGTTTAATCTCTCTGGGCCTGAACAGCTGGCATTTGATCTCTCTGGGCCTGACCAGCTGGCGTTTGATCTCTCTGGGCCTGACCAGCTGATGGATAGAGTCATTGACATTTTCATTCTATTCCACACAGTTAGTCAATGCCTACAAAGACGGAGCAACCGCATATTAAATGGAACCACACTATTAATAGGAGATTCACTGAGCAGAGAGATCATACCCAATACAGCAATTAACTACTAACCACTAGGCTACTTTATTTTCCATGTTGCATAAAATACCATCTTTTGGTCTTCTATGTTAGAGATCAGCTCAACTGAAATCAGTTCAGCTGTGCTATATAAAAACAAAACAATGAACTCTTTATCACCAAAATGTAACCAAGCCAACTGAGATTATTTTACCTCCCTTCTTTTCCTTTTCATAATATAACTGGTAACAAGTTGAGGAGTTTAAGGAGGCCAAATGGTGAGTGAGTCAGATAAGAAAATGGCCCGATAATTAAGCCCATGCTGAGTCAGTATGAAAAGAGAGAATTCAACAGCTGCTGCCTTCCTGAATAACCTGGAGTTGCATTGCCTACCAGCCGAAAACATTTAGCAAGCTATATAGAGGCGCACGGTACAGTACACCTGTATCATTTTACCTCGAGTAGAAAACCACAGAAATGTAGTTGGGGGGGATCCCCCAGACCTCACATCATTACAAAATATGTTCATATTGAGTTTTTATGAATATTATAAAGAACATGGCTAGAATAAGCATGATATCATTATTATCATTATGCTCCAGTTTCAACTGTTCTGCCTTACTATTATTCGACCATGCTGGTCATTTATGAACATTTGAACATCTTGGCCATGTTCTGTTATAATCTCCACCCGGCACAGCCAGAAGAGGACGGGCCACCCCACATATGCTCTCTCTAATTCTCTCTTTATTTCTGTCTCTCGGAGGACCTGAGCCCTAGGACCGTGCCCCCGGTCCACCTGACTGTGCTGCTGCTCCAGTTTCAACTGTTCTGCCTTGTTATTATTCGACCATGCTGGTCATTTATGAACATTTGAACATCTTGGCCATGTTCTGTTATAATCTCCACCCGGCACAGCCAGAAGAGGACTGGCCACCCCACATAGCCTGGTTCCTCTCTAGGTTTCTTCCTAGGTTTTGGCCTTTCTAGGGAGTTTTTCCTAGCCACCGTGCTTCTACACCTGCATTGCTTGCTGTTTGGGGTTTTAGGCTGGGTTTCTGTACAGCACTTTGAGATATCAGCTGATGTACGAAGGGCTATATAAATACATTGGATTTGATTTGATTTGATTAGTGCCTTCAGAAAGTATTGATATCCATTGACTTATTCCACATTTTGATGTGTTACAGACTGAATTCTAAATAGTTTAAATATATATATTTTTTCTCACCCATCTACAAAACACCCCATAATGACAAAGTAAAAAAAATGTTTTTAGAAATGTTTGCAAATAATAAATAATAAATACTGAAATATATATTTTACATACTGTAAGTATTCACACCACCGAGTCAATACTTTGTAGAAGCACCTTTGGTGGTGATTACAGCTTTGAGTCGTCTTGAGTATGTCTTTATCAGCTTTGTACATCTGGAATAGGGGTTTCTCCCATTCTTCCTTGCAGATTTTCTTAAGTTCTTTTAAGTTAGTGAACAGCAATCTCCAAGGTTTTCCACAGATTTTCAATGGGATTCCAGTCTGGGCTTTGATTGGGCCACTCAAGGACTTTCACATTCTTGTTCTGAAGCCATCCCAGCATTGCTTTAGCTGTATGCTTGGCATCATTGTCCTGTTGGAATGTAAATCTTCGCCCCAGTCTAATGTCGCATGCCCTCTGAAGCAGGATCTCATTAAGGATTTGCCAGTATTTTGCTCCATTCATTGCTCCCTCTATCCTTATCAGTCTCCCAGTCTCTGCTGCTGAAAAGCATCCCCTTAGCATGATGCTGCCACCAAGATGCTTCACGATAGTGATGGTTAGATGGGTGATGAGCTGTGCCTGGTTTTCTCCAGACATAACGCTTTGCATTCAGGCCAAAGAGTAAAAATGTCTCATCAGACCACAGATCATTTTTTCCTTAAGGTCTCTCTCCCATAAAGCAGAGATAGGTGAAGTGCTGTAAAGACCGTTGTCTTTCTATCAGGTTCTTCCATCTCAGCCAAGGATCTAGAAATGGATTTATACACTTTTCCAAATATATGCCTCATCACAATTCTATCTCAGAGATCTACAGACAGTTCCTTGGACTTCATGGTATAGTTTCTGCTCTGACATGCACTGTCAGCTGTCAGACCTTATATAGACAGGTGTGTTTCTTTCTAAACCATGTCCAAACAATTGGATTGGCCACAGGTGGACTCCAATGAAGTTGTAGTGACTTCTCAAGGATGATCAAAGGAAATTGAATGCACATATGAGCTCAATTTGGAGCGTCATAGCAAAGAGGTGTAAATACTTAGTAAATGAGATATTTCTGTATTTCATTTTCAATAAACGTGTTTTTAGAAATGTTTTCACTTTGTCAGTATGGGGGATATTGTGTGTAGATAGGTGACCCAAAAATATTTAATTAATTTTGAATTCAGGCTGTAACATAACAACATGTGGAATAAGTCAAGGGGTATGAATACTTTCTGAAGGCACTGTATGTACTAGAAAAAAGCCTATACTCTCAAAACACAACTAATAAAAGATTAAACGATAGAATATACACATTTCAAACTCTCAGGGAAAAGCCTTACAGGCACCAAACCAAGTAATCAGATAATCAGAGTTTATCACATGAATGTAGTGTTGCTGTAGCACAGGCATTTAGAAGAGTAACATTTGAACCAGTGCATCTATTCTGTACCTTAAATGCTCTATTTTATTACATTCTACAAAACACCTCCACTAACACTGCTGCAAAATACAAATAAAACCGGCCAACTAAAATGATCTAAAATTCTCCTCTACAGGCCATCAGTGTCAAACAGAACACTGACAGAACAGAACACTCTCCTAGCTGCTCTCTCCAGTGATGCTCACATCAATTGCTTTGGACTGGAAGAGATACTGTCTGACAGCACCTTACACAAGTCACCCAATGCAGCAATACCGTAATAAAAAACATTGTAGCAGAGATTTCAGCTTCTCTAACTAATTGGCATGTGTGTGGTATAAGAAATAATTGGCTTGTTTAGTCAGTTGAGTGATGACTGGAAAGTGCACCCTGAGAGAGTGGCTGTTCTGTTCTTTGGGGACTAATCCATGAAGCAACGTTGTTCATATTTATTCTCCCAGCTGAAATAAACATAGATTTCCTTGTCTCACGTGTCAAGGCAATGAAAGAAAGGGATGATTAATGATATAAGTTTCTAATTTAAGTACCATTATATGTCCACCCCTCTCCACCCCACAACCTTCAGCAGCTCTCTCTCTCTCTCTAATGAAACCAAAAGCGACAAGCTAAATTTAAATTTGTCAACTTGATCGCAATGTTGTCAGAATCAATCAATTTTCAATGGCAACATATTTGTACTTGTTTGAGATAATACCAAGCCAAGGCACATCTATAATACTATGTCACCATTTCAACAAATAAATGTTCAAAATGAAGACATGCCCAATGGAATTAATTTAACAAAGGCTCGGTTTTTGGTTGTTAACTAGCCTAGAGAACATTTTAATGATTAGACAACTCCACAGAGACTTTCTACAAGGTTTCTTCAGGTGAAAATACAAGAGACTATGAGATTGAGAAATATAAGAACATGAATACTTTCTATATTATTGCCACTAAATCACAGCAACATGAGCAAAAAATAAATCATATTGAAAATCGAGAATATTCAGAAAGTAAAATGTTATATAGGTGGCACAGAGACTGGATATCAATAATGCCTTCATATCCAAACCCATAAATGTTAGAGTCAGGTTGAATAAAGCAACAAGATGGTTTTGAAGAAGAACACATTCTAGAACACAGTGTAGAACGAGAGAGAGCAAGGGGAATCTAATACCGAACTGTTTTATGTTCCATCAGACTGATCCTGGCTGGCAACATTAGAAACACACATCTAGTAATATATCTGCTGCTATGCGCAATACTGCCTTTATTGTTGGAACAGATAAAAATCATGTTGTGCCAACACTTCACATTGTTGCATAGCAACCGCAGGGCGAAATAACCTTATCACAGAGGAAACGGTGATGTTTCACTGTGGATTTGGTTCTGTGGGATAAAAACGCCAGTGACATCCCCCAGAGGAAGAAAGGAAGTGAGTAATGATCTATAGCACCAAACCAAAGAAAGGCTTTATGGCACAATAAGCCAGATGGTAAAATCCAATTTGAAAGATTAATAAATAACAGGAATGGAATCATGTAAAATGGCATATAAGATCCACCTGGCAGAAGGGAGAAGAGAACAGTTATTTGGGTGAAATAAATTGGCAGTTGATATAAAGATGTTTCATTTCAAGGTTTTCTATGTCCAGTAAAACTATGCAGGCTCTGGTCAAAATGTGTGTACTATATAGAGAATAGGGTGCCATTTCAGATGCACCTTATATGCTCTCTCTGGGTGATTTCTACCTCCGTCACTGTAACTTTCCACACGCTGAGTCTACCGGAGGCTTTAGTTTAGTCAAGTAGTTTTAATTAGCAGTTACAGGATTATAGCAGTGTCACCTTTTGAGAACGATGTAAGACTTTACATTTAATTCAGCATTCACAATTATATTTAAACACTGTGTGTGAAAGCCAGTGTCATCCTTTGTATAACTGGGACTGCAGAGTGTTAACACTATGTGAATAATTAAAATCAACCAAGCATTTTGAAAAGGCTTAACACGAAGCAAAATAAACTTTGCATTAATGCATATGCTTTTAAATAGCTTGGAGTATTATGCCTATGCATTGGAAGAGTGGCCCTATGCTATGAGACTAATAACAAGTATTGAAATGACGTATTAGTACACTGTTCTTACAGCAAATACCCTTACACGAACACAACACTAACCTATATGTGTGCTTGTGTGAATGCTTGGACACACCTGTGTGCCTGTGTGTGGTCAAGACTCAAGTAGAGAGCTAGGTAGTAGAACACAAAGGTTAGATCCTTCCTCACACTGCATCTGTCACCTAGCCGTGTCCTGGCAAGCCCTCTCTGGTCCTGTGGTCCTAAAGGAACTCTCCCCAGCCCTGCTCTGTCCCAGCAGCAGACGGACAGTCAGAGGGCTTAGACAGAGCCAGTGGAGCATGAATAGCATGACATACTGTACCATGTCAGCTGGTATGGGAGCAGAGAACAGAGAGCACTGTGACTACTGTAGGAGGAGAGTGCAGTGAGGGCAGCTTTCTACTGCAGCAGGTCTGCCTGCCGCCACAGCTACTAGCTAATTCCAGATGTGCCGTTCTGCCCTTTCAGCGTTTTATCTTAAGAACCTCTATTAAAAGAACAATGGTGCTATAGTTTGTTCTTAAGAATATGACTGCTGTTCATCAATTCAGAGAGAGCTCATAAATCAAGGACACATGTTAGATAATGTTTTCGGAAACAAGACTGTCAGCAACAGTGGTGCCTAAATGCAAATCACCTCGGCTCTCAAACAGTTTGTGTAATTTTTTTAAATGCCAAGTCTAAGTATCTTACATAATAGGCCTATTCAACAAATCCATGTACCAACTAGTTAATGCTGACACTGCATGACTACACAGAGAGATAAATGTTTTCCCTTTCCATAAGTGAAAGCGTAAGTCATTGGGTTAAAATAGTTAGATAACTCATCAGGAGATCATTGCAACTGTAAATCAAAACAAATCTAAGTTTATTTGTCACGTGCGTCTTAGACCTTGCAGTAAAATGCTTACTTACAGGCTCTAACCAATAGTGCGGAGGGGAAAAAAAGTATGTGTGTGTGTGTGTGTGTGTGTGTAGGTAAGTAAAGAAATAAAACAACAGTAAAAACACATTTGAAAATATGAGTAGCAAGGCTATATACAGACACCTGTTAGTCAGGCTTATTGAGGTAGTATGTACATGTGGGTATGGTTAAAGTGACTATACATATACGATAAACAGAGAGTAGCAGTAGCGTAAAAAGAGGGGTTGGTGGGTGGTGGGACACAATGCAGACAACCCGGTTAGCCAATGTGCTGGAGCACTGGTTGGTCGGGCCAATTTAGGTAGTATGTACATGAATGTATCGTTAAAGTGACTATGCATATAAGATAAACAGAGAGTAGCAGCAGCTTTAAAAAAGGGTTGGGGGGGAAGGGGGCACACAATGCAAATAGTCCGGGTAACCATTTGGTTACCTGTTCAGGAGTCTTATGGCTTGGGCGGTAGTAGAGAGAGCACAATTGGTTAGGAGACCGTAAAAAACGGCGGCCATCTCCTCCGGCGCCATTTTCTAGGGCTTCCTTGATCTAATTCTATGTAGTGGCATAGAGTGAAAATAAGTATGATTGTCACGACTTCCGCCGAGGTTGGCTCTCCTGCCCGTCCGGGCTGTGCTCGGTGGTCGTCGTCACCGTCCTATTAGCCACTACCGATCCCTTTTCGGTTATCTGTTGGTTTTGTCTGATTGTTTTCACCTGTGTGTTAGTTAATTAGTATCTGTATATAATGTAGGTTGTCCCGCCATTGTTTTGTGCAGGATTGTTTGTTTTTGACATTTTCGTTTCGGCTGTCGCTGTTTTTGTGTTTTATTTCTCCGGTTTGTCTGTTAATTCCTGTTTTGGATATTTTTCACCCTGTTTGTATTTTGGGTTGTCCGTGTTTATTGTTGTTCACCGGAGCATAAACCTTTATTCATTATTTGCTCTCTGCGCCTGATTCCACCCACCTTGACTAGTCGTGACAGAATCCCGCACCTCCCATGGAATCAGCTGGAGCAGCAGCGTCTCCTCTCCCATCGATGGAGGAGAGGGTCCTACATCATACCAGCGTGATTCACCGGATTGGTTCTGCTATGGACCAAATGATGGAGAGAATGGATCGATGGGAGAGGAGTGGCCTCCCCACCTCATCTCTAGCAACCCCTTCTCCAGCACCTCCTGTTTCTGCGACCACATCTGGCTCTGGGGCTCTTCGGCTGACACTCCCACCGGAGTTTGACGGATCGGCGGCTGGGTGCCAGGGTTTCCTCCTTCAACTGGAATTATACCTGGCTACCGTGCGTCCTGCTCCCCTGGAGAGGAGAGCGTACTCGCCCTCGTCTCCTGCTTGACTGGGCGAGCCCTCGAGTGGGTCAACGCTGTGTGGAATGGTCCGGACTCGGCTAAGGATAATTACCCAGAGTTCACCCGCCGATTCCGAGCTGTTTTTGACCATCCACCCGAGGGTCGGGCAGTGGGTGAACGGCTGTTTCACCTGCGTCAGGAGACGAGGAGCGTACAGGATTTTGCCCTAGAGTTTAGGACGTTGGCAGCAGGAGCAGGATGGAACGACAGGACCTTGATTGATCATTTTAGATGTAGTCTCAGGGAGGATGTCCGCAGGGAGCTGGCATGTCGGGACACCACATATTCACTGGATGGACTTTTCGATCTGGCTATCCGTCTCGACAACCTGCTGGCTGCTCGCGGGCGTTCGGATCAGGTCCTGTCGTTTCCAATCCCCAACCCCCCCCTGATCCTATCCCTATGGAATTTGGAGGTACGGCTTCTAGGGGGACCGGAGGAGGAGTGTCCTTCTGCACCAGTTGTGGTCGATGAGGGCACACGTCCGACCGGTGCTGGAGGAACTCTTCTAGGAGTCGGGAGAACAGGCAGAACACTGCTCGATCACCCCAGGTGAGTAAGCACCAAACTCATTCAGAGCTTCCTGTCGGTCATGTGTTTGTATTGATTTCTTTCCCTGGGTTTTCCCCCTCTCTACAGCATAAAGCGCTAGTCGATTCAGGCGCAGCTGGGAATTTTATGGATCGTGGGCTTGCATTAAGGCTAGGGATTCCCCTGGTGTTGTTAGATCAACCTTTCCCCGTGCAATCCTTAGATAGCCGACCATTAGGGTCAGGAGTAATTAGGGAGGCTACGGTGCCGCTGGACATGGTAACGCAGGGTGATCATAAGGGGCAGATTAGCCTGTTCCTTATAGATTCACCTGCGTTTCCAGTGGTGTTGGGGGTTCCCTGGTTAGCTCAACACAGCCCGGTGATTTTCTGGCGACAGGGGGCTCTTAAGGGGTGGTCAGAGGAGTCTTCAGGTAGGTGTATAGGATTAGCCGTTGGTGCGACTACGGTGGAGAGTCCAGACCAAGTTTCCACCGTGCGCATTCCCTCTGAATATGCCGATTTGGCTATCGCCTTCAGTAAAGGGAGGGCGACCAAATTACCACCTCATCGTCGAGAGGACTGTGCGATAAACCTTCTGGAAAACGCTGCACTTCCTAGGAGTCACGTTTATCCATTGTCCCAGGAGGAGACAGTTGCGATGGAAACATATGATTCCGAATCGCTGGGACAGGGTACATTCAGCCCTCCATATCACCCGTTTCCTCAAGCTTCTTTTTTGTGAAGAAGAAGGATGGAGGTCTGCGTCCGTGTATTGATTATAGAGGTCTAAATTCAATTACAGTGGGGTTTAGTTACCCACTACCTCTCATCGCTACGGCAATGGAATCATTTCACGGGGCGCAATTCTTCACAAAACTGGACCTGAGGAGCGCGTATAATCTGGTACGTATCCGGGGAGGAGATGAGTGGAAAACCGCATTTAGTACTACTTCTGGTCATTATGAATACCGCGTTATGCCATACGGTTTGAAGAATGCTCCAGCCGTTTTCCAATCCTTCGTAGATGAGATTCTCCGAGACCTGCTCGGTAGTGTACATTGATGACATCTTGATCTATTCTGCCACACGCGCAGAGCATGTGTCTCTGGTGCGTAAGGTACTTGGGCGACTACTGGAGCATGACCTGTATTGCAAGGCGGAGAAATGTGAGTTTCCTTCCTGGGGTATCGTATTTCCACCTCCGGGGTGGTAATGGAGGATGATCGCGTTACAGCCGTGCGTAATTGGCCGACTCCGACCACGGTGAAAGAAGTGCAGCGGTTTTTAGGGTTTGAATATTACTACCGGAGGTTTATCCGGGGTTTTGGTCAGGTGGCTGCTCCCATCACCTCACTGTTGAAGGGAGGACCGGTGCGCTTGCGCTGGTCAGCAGAGGCGGGCAGGGCTTTCAGTCGTCTGAAGGAGCTGTTCACCAATGCGCCCGTGTTGGCGCATCCGGATCCCTCTTTAGCGTTCATAGTGGAGGTGGATGCGTCCGAGGCTGGGGTTGGAGCCGTGCTGTCCCAACGCTCGGGCGTGCGATCCAAACTCCGCCCCTGTGCTTTCTTTTCGAGCAAACTCAGCCCAGCGGAGCGAAACTATGATGTGGGGGACCGGGAGTTGTTAGCTGTAGTCAAGGCTCTGAAGGTGTGGAGACATTGGCTTGAGGGGGCTAAATACCCTTTTCTCATCTGGACTGACCATCATAATCTCGAGTACATCCGGGAAGCTAAGAGACTAAATCCACGTCAGGCTAGATGGGCCATGTTTTTTACTAGGTTCCAGTTTACCCTCACATATCGGCCAGGCTCCCAAAACACCAAAGCTGACGCACTGTCTCGTCTCTATGATACAGAGGAACGGTCAGTAGAGCCAACTCCCATCATTCCACCGTCATGTCTTGTTGCACCGGTGGTATGGGAGGTAGATGCTGAGATGGAGAGGGCCTCACGGTCAGAGCCGGCTCCTCCTAACTGTCCAGTAGGGACCAAGTACGTGCCGAGAGTGGTCCGGGACAAGCTAATTAGGGGGGCTCATACTCTTCCCTCCTCGGGTCATCCTGGTATCAAGAGGACAGTGCAGAGTCTGAGAGGGAAATACTGGTGGCCCACACTGGCTAAAGACGTGAGATTTTATGTCTCCTCCTTCTCAGTGTGTGCTCAGAGCAAGGCTCCTCGGCACCTACCTAGAGGGAAATTACAACCCGTCCCCGTTCCACAACGGCCGTGGACACATTTATCGGTGGATTTTCTTACCGACCTTCCCCCGTCCCAGGGAAGTACTACGATCCTGGTCGTTGTGGATCGGTTTTCTAAGTCCTGTCGTCTTATTCCGTTGCCCGGTCTTCCTACGGCCCTGCAGAATGCTGAGGCTTTGTTTACCCATGTCTTCCGGCACTATGGGGTGCCTGAGGACATCGTCTCTGATCGGGGTCCCCAATTCACGTCCAGAGTGTGGAGGGCGTTTATGGAGAGACTGGGGGTCTCGGTTAGCTTAACCTCAGGTTTTCACCCCGAGAGTAATGGGCAGGTGGATCGCGTTAACCAGGATGTGGGCAGGTTTCTGCGGTCCTACTGTCGGGACCGGCCTGGTGAGTGGGCAAGGTATGTTCCATGGGCCGAACTAGCCCAGAACTCCTTACGCCACTCCTCTACTAACTTGTCTCCTTTTGAGTGTGTGTTAGGTTACCAGCCGGTCCTGGCTCCATGGCATCAGAGTCAGACCGAGGCTCCTGCGGTGGAGGAATGGGTACAGCGCTCCAAGGACACCTGGAAAGCCGTTCAGGACTCATTACGATTAGCGGGAGAATGGCAGAAGAGGAGCGCTGACCAGCACCGCAGAGACCCCCGTGTTTGCACCGGGGGACAGGGTCTGGCTCTCGACCCGAAACCTGTCCCTCCGCCTGCCCTGTCGGAAGCTGGGGCCGCAGTGTGTGGGGCCGTTCAAAGTCCCGAGGAGAATAAACGAGGTGTGTTATAGATTACAACTTCCTAGGTATTACCGTATTAACCCCTCGTTTCATGTGTCTCTCCTCAGGCCGGTGGTGGCTGGTCCCCTGCAAGAAGGTGAGGTGTCTGAGGTCCCTCCACCCCTCTGGACATCGATGGGCCCCCGGCGTATACTGTTCGAGGCATTCTGGATTCTAGACGTCGGGTGGGGGGCCTACAGTACCTCGTGGACTGGGAGGGTACGGTCCGGAGGAGAGATGCTGGGTTCCGGTTAGGGACATTTTGGACCCTTCTCTCCTGATAGATTTCCACTGCCTCCACCCGGATCGCCCAGCACCTCGTCCTCCGGGTCGTCCTCGAGGACGGTGGCGGCGCGCTGCGGGAGCCGCGCGTCAGGGGGGGGGTACTGTCACGACTTCCGCCGAGGTTGGCTCTCCTGCCCGTTCCGGCTGTGCTCGGCGGTCGTCGTCACCGTCCTATTAGCCACTACCGATCCCTTTTCGGTTATCTGTTGGTTTTGTCTGATTGTTTTCACCTGTGTGTTAGTTAATTAGTATCTGTATATAATGTAGGTTGTCCCGCCCTTGTTTTGTGCGGGATTGTTTGTTTTTGACATTTTCGTTTCGGCTTTCGGTGTTTTTGTGTTTTATTTCTTTGGTTTGTCTGTTAATTCCTGTTTTGGATATTTTTCACCCTGTTTGTATTTTGGGTTGTCCGTGTTTATTGTTGTTCACCGGAGAATAAACCTTTATTCATTATTTGCTCTCTGCGCCTGATTCCACCCACCTTGACTAGTCGTGACAATGATTCCAAATTGAACTGCAGGTGACACAATGCAACTCATTTCAAGCCTGCACTCACTGAAATTCAAACAATGCGTCACAGCTAGTTTGTAATTGAGGAATTTAAACAATGTGTCCAATGTGACTGTAGCTGCTCATTGGAATCTACTCATCTGGAATGTGCAGTGCTTTTCTCTTCTCTGTAGCTGTCTGTAGTGTAAAATAATATTGTGTGTTTTTGCGGTGGTGTTATGTTAATTAACAGGGTCTCTCCAGGCCTACAGAGCCGTAGTTTAGGTTTTATCAAACAAACATGATCACAGCACGCCCTCCCCATAGGAACACTAGAGAAGACGTGATGTAATAAGCAAGTTATCCACCCTTTGTTCTTCCTGATGACTGCCCCATTTCTCTAAAATGGCACAGAGGGAGACCCTGCGTACTCAGTGTAGGTTCAGTTCTTTTAATCTTCATATACATCTCCAGATAGGAAAACACTTTGAACTCTGCAGGAGCTCCAAACTGACCATAATGGACAGGATACCCCAATATTGGTCCGTAGCAGGAGAAATACAAATTAGAGCGGAAATTAAAGACAGATGCTCCCTGCTAAAACTGTAATGATAAATTCATATATTAAGAGCATTTTAAAGGTCCAATGCAGCTGTTTTTTAATAAAATAATATCTAGATAACAATTAATTACCTTACTGTGATTGATGTAAATTAAAATGGTCAAAAAGAAACCAAAAATGCTTCTTAGCAAAAAGCAATTTCTCAAGCAAGAATTTGTTAGAACTATACGTCTGGGAGCTGTCTGAGTGGGGAGGGGAAAACTGAAAACTAGCTATTATTGGCAAAGTGTAATGAGCACGACGGGAGACAGAGAGCTGGTTTCAAGCGCAGGGCACAGCAAGTGTTTATTTGTAAAGGACCACATGAGGGGGCAGGTAGCTGGGTCCAGGGGCAGGCAGAAGGTCATACACAGGAGGTCCAAAAAGGCAACAGTACAGACAGGGAAAAGGCTAGTAACGTCGTACCTGAGATCAGGCGATAGGTTGATAAAGGGAAATCCGCTAAAGTACAGGCAGGGAATAGGCAGAAAAACTATCATACACGGGAGGATTACATTATGGGAAACCCAGTGCTCCAAAAAAAAGTGTGTCACAAAACGAACAATACCACACAGAGACGGGGTGCAAAGAACTGAACTAAATGGTGTGTGATAATGACATACACGTGTGTGACCAGGTGATCAGAATTCAGGTGATTGGGATCTGGAGTGTGAGCTGCGTTCAGGGATATATGTGTTTGAAAGTGTGAGTTGGAAGCAGACGTAACACAGAGAGATTTGGAATGCTTTTATTGGTCTATTAACTAATTTACAGCTGGGTGATGTCACAAGGTAGGCCAAAACTCTATCCCCCCACAACTGTTAGAAATGTATTTCAAACAGCTCCTACACTAAAAGGGCATTATCATTTTCACAATTTCACAGTATTATTACATCCTCATAGTGTGGAAATATATATAAAACACAGGTAAATCTATTTTTTGACTGCACTGGGCCTTTAACATGGAACCTGCCTAAGGTAGAATCACTAAGCATGGATGATACTATGTGAACAGCTAGGAGGAATACAGGTATGAGGGGACAGTTATTTACTCTACAGTACAATGTACCGGTCAAAAGTTTTCAAGGGTTTTTCAAGGGTTGTTCTGTATTTTTACTATTTTCTACATTGTAGAATAATAGTTAAGACATCAAAACTATGAAATAACACATATGGAATCATTTAGTAACCAAAAAAGTAAATAAAATATATATTTGAGACTTGTGATTCTTCAAATAGTCACAGACTATCAATAAATGTGAAGACTGTATATTATCAAATCAATTCTCTGTGTAATTTAATTATGCGATTAAACTAATCATGTAACTTTAATCAACAAGGAAGTCAGGGCACCACAGACAAATGTTGTTTATAGAGTGTCAATTTCCCAAATAGAACTCTTCAGATATTTTGAGATCTAATCAAAACAGTCGCTTATGAATTAATTTTATTACCTCATCGGTGTCATTACTGAACATCGCAAACCCTATATCTGCACGAGCCATAGCCTAAATTATGAATCAGCGATATACAAATTGGTTTATTTATTTATTTACTAACTAACTAATTAAATCACAGAAATACATGAAAACAAACATAATTTGTTCATACATGGGTTACTACATGATACAACGAAAAAAGTCCCTTGCATACGAAGCTGATATGACGGCTTGGTAGGAAAGGGGGTGTGGACCGCCTAAGAGCGGGAAACTCATTGCTGATAACTACACTCATAGAAATTGTTAATACTTTACATGAAAGTACATGACCGCTCATTCATGACCGCTCATTTACATGAGCGCTCATTCGAAAATAAATTGCCATTTACATATCTACGAGTGTGTGTCTTGTTGTCTCTCTGTTGTCGCATGTCCATCTGCTAGAGAGTCAGTTCATCAGAGAGTCTCTGATTAACATCCTCAGATGTCACAATATCTTTAGTAGTTGTCGGTCGTTGCATAGAATAGAAGCTTCCATGGTTGTCGGTATACTAGACTTACGTAATTTACAGCTGATGACTAGTAATTCTACGTCTAGGATTTGTTATTATTCTGTAGTGATCGATTGTCTCAGAGTTTAACCATTTCCAGCCGTGTAGCCAACACTACTCGCTGTCTGGTCTCCTGGCCCAATAGATGTCACGCACTGATCTGTTTCACCTGTCCTTGTGCTTGTCTCCACCCCCCTCCAGGTGTCGCCCATCTTCCCCACTTATCCCCTGTGTATTTATACCTGTGTTTTCTGTCTGTCTGGGCCAGTTCGTCTTGTTTGTTCAAGTCAACTAGCGGTTTGTCTCAGCGCCTGCTTTTCCCCAGTCTCTCTTTTTCTCGTCCTCCTGGTTTTGACCCTTGTCTGTCCTGACTCTGAGCCTGCCTGCCGTCTTGTGCCTTTGCCCCTACTCTGGATTACCGACCTCTGCCTGACCTGACCCTAGGCCTGCCTGCCGTTCTGTACCTTGGCCCCAATGCTCTGGATTATCGACCATTGCCTGCCTTGACCTGTCGTTTGCCTGCCCCTGTTGTTACAATAAAAAAAGTTACTTCAACACAGTCCGCACTTGGGTCTTACCTGAATTAATAAGAGTTGTAGTTCTTAACCATTTCAACCTGTAGTATCAGCTCCATGTTTTCTAGTCTAATGTACATTTTGTAGGAAGTGGGTTTTATACTCTGTGGAGGACGGGGGCATTCCATGATGCCGACCAAGTATATGCTCACATGAGCGTGGCCACTGACTAGTTAAAACTTTACATCATAACAAGTATCTCGTTTAGAAGGCCAACATCACTTTACATCTTCTAACAAATAGTTTCATATTTATCCAATTTATTTGATCCAATATCTAAATGTAAATCTGATCATTGGAAAGTGTACACAAACAGAGATACAGTAATGTAGGTCTCCTGTTTTCCATAAGATCACCAAATTAAACAAACTCAAAATGACTGTCCCTTAAGTGTCCACGGACCATTCCTACATTCTCAAAAATAGAAATATTGTTTAATTCTGCCATTTTGGGGATTAGGTGTTGTGGCAAGAGAAGCTCTTTGTTCTCCATAGACTCTCTCCCTCAATACTGCATGGCAGTTTATACCAGGTATTTATGACAGTTGTAAAACCTGATGTGGGAGAGAGAGTGAGAGGGGGGGCCACGAAATACACCCAGAAATGGCCATGTCGTGACACCACCCTTTGCCTTGATGACAGCTTTGCACACTCTTGGCATTCTCTCAACCAGGTTCAAGAGGTAGTCACCTGTAATGCATTTCAATTAACAGGTGTGCCTTTTTAAAGGTTAATTTGTGGAATTTCTTTCCTTCTTAACCTCTCTGGGATATGTGGGACGGTAGCATTCCACCTCGCCAACAGCCAGTGAAATTGCAGGGCGCCAAATTTAAAACAACAGATATCCCATAATTAAAATTCCTCAAACATACAAAGGTTTAAAGATAAACCTGTTGTAAATCCAGCCACAGTGTCCAATTTCAAAAAGGCTTTAGGAAAAAAGCACACCAAACGATTATGTTAGGTCAGCACCTAGCCACAGAAAAACACAGCCATTTTTCCAGCCAAAGAGAGGAGTCACAAAAAGCAGAAACAGAGATAAAATTAAGGTTAATCACTAACCTCATAGGAGATGACACTCATAGGACTTCATGTTACACAATACATGCATGTTTTGTTCGATAAAGTTCATATTTATATCCAAAAATCTCAGTTTACATTGGCACATTGTTCAGTAGTTCCAAAACATCTGGTGATTTTGCAGAGAGCCACTTCAATTTACAGAAATACTCATAATAAACATTGCCAGAAGATACAAGTGTTATGCATGGAATTTTTAGATCCACTTCTCCTTAATGCAACTGCTGTGTCATATTTAAAAAAAACTTTACGGAAAAAGCAAACCATGTAATAATCTGATTACGGTGCTCAGACACAAAACAAGCTATGCAGATACTCGCCATGTTGTGGAGTAAACAGAAGTCAGACATAGCATTATAAATATTCACTTAGCTTTGATGATCTTCATCAGAATGCACTCCCAGGAATCCCAGTTCCACAATAGATGTTTGTTTTGTTTGTTAAAGTCCATCATTTATGTCCAAATACCTCCTTTTTGTTTGCATGTTTAGTACACAAATCGAAACTCACGAGGCGCGGGCAAGTCCAGGCTAAAGTTCAGTTGAAAAGTCATATTACAGTTTGTAGAAACATGGCAAACTAAGTATAGAATCGATCTTTAGGCTGTTTTTATCATAAATCTTCAATAATGTTTAAACCGGAGAATTCCTTTGTCTGTAGAAATGCAATGGAACGCAGCTAACTCTCACGGGAGTGCGCGAGACTGAGCTCATGGCACTCTGCCAGACACCTGACTCAATCAGCTCTCATTCCCCTCTCCTTCACAGTAAAAGCCTCAAACAAGGTTCTAAAGAGTGTTGACATCTAGTGGAAGCCTTAGGAAGTGCAATATGACCCCATAGACACTATATTTGATAGGCAATGACTTGAAAGACTACAAACCTCAGATTTCCCACTTCCTGGATAGATTTTTTTTATCAGGTTTTAGCCTGCCAAATGAGTTCTGTTATAATCACAGACATCATTCAAACAGTTTTAGAAACTTCAGAGTGTTTTATATCCAAATATGCAGCCAAAAGGCCTCAGAAATTGCAGCCAAAATAAATACTCCATAGAGTTCAAGTAACAGACCCATCTCAACATCAACTGTTTAGTGGAGACTGTGTCAATCAGGCCTTCATTGTCAAATCGCTGCAAAGAATTTGTAGGAAAGTAGCTTTAAAAAAAATAATTTTGTCTCTTAGCTCCATGGCAGAATAAGTCGGATCATAGAAAATATGCTTTAAAACTGCAACATTTTCTTTCTCATGCATGGCAAAATGTGTAGGATTGCAGGAAATTGGTTTACACCGCCAAGATGGAGCCTCTAAAATGTTTTATCAAATGCAGCCTCGCCAACAGGCCAACGTGCCCCCTGCCACGGCCACCACCTAAGCCCCCTTTTTATCCAGAAAAAGCCCTGCAACTCATGGTCCATAAGCTTTGACATTCATGACTCTGACCACTTAAACTGCAAACCACTTCCATTCAATCATTAATTAATTAATTAATTAATTCATTCATTCAATCATCCATTCCAATTGTAGTGAAGTACTCAAACCGAGCAGAAGGACAGTAGATGGAGATGGAATGAATTGCATAGACCTTTGACCTTAGAGTGAAGGAATAATGGAAAGGTTACACAAAAAAGATATGCACACTGACAGGGAGGGTTAGCGCTAATTCCTACAGATAAAGGTTGGAAAATGTCACATGCTACACCAAGTTGTCTGGGATGCAAGTATTAAAACAATTAAGTAAAAACACATGTACACATTACAAACTTACATGCACTCTGTGCACTAAGCCGTACACACAGGGAAAGAGAAAGGAACACACACACACACACTGTACACACAGGGAAAGAGAAAGGAACACACACACACACACTCACAAACAAATCGTGTCAAATATATGCTTGATTATAATGTATAAAATGTTTCTGAACAGTCAGCTGAAAAACTAATTTCATATTCTCATTAGAAGTCCCTGCCTTAGGCGCATTCTCAAGTCAATGTTTATTACACTGAAAACAGAACATTTATATTATCAGCTTGTTCAGAATCAAAGCTGTGAATCACCACATTTATGAGAGAGATAGAGAGCGAAAGAGAGAGAAAGAGAGAGAGCGACATGGGGGACACAGAGAGAGAGAGAGAGAGAGAGAGAGAGAGAGAGAGAGAGAGAGAGAGAGAGAGAGAGAGAGAGAGAGAGAGAGAGAGAGAGAGAGAGGTGGATAGACAGGGAGAGAGAGAAGAGCAAGATACAGGGTTGCCATGTATGCGGTTTTCCTGTAAAATTGGGCTACTTTGAAATCTATGTTACCAGTGAAAATGTATTGGTTGCGGGTTGCAGGATTTTGGGCTACTTCTAAATTGCATCGCGGCCGCCATTGCAATTTCTTAAAAATCTACATTTCACTGGGACCTACTGCTGCTGACTATCAAGCAGTAAGGCAGCCTGTTTCTAAGTGAGTAAGTGAGTGAGAGAGAGTGAGTGGTGGGGAGTGGTAGTGCCGGGTGAGTGAGTGAGTGAGTGAGTGAGTGAGTGAGTGAGTGAGTGAGTGAGTGAGTGAGTGAGTGAGTGAGTGAGTGAGTGAGTGAGTGAGTGAGTGAGGAGGGGGAAGTCCGGAAGGGTGTGTGTGTTGAAACTGAGCGCTGCAGCAGGCAGATGAGTCTACCAAATGAGAGGAGACAGAGCAGCACTCGGGCACGCCATGACATCTTTTTAGGTAGGCTATTTAGATTGTCATTATGGAGACACCTATTTCTAACATATTAGTGTGCTAGAACTGATCCACGTCAATAAATAATGGTGACAAAGCACAGGAAAATGACTTAAGGCACTCTAGAGCGCATTAGATAAATTCGCTCAGAGGTGGTTTATACTGTATTCTACTGTCGACTTTGCTTATGGAAAACCATATCAAGTGAAGGGTTTAACCCATGCTCATTTCTTGGGTCTCTGCTGCAAAAGTGGAAATTTGAAATGGAAGTTATGGAACTCCCTCATGTGCTTCTGTTATGGGGTAAAGTCCACAATGAAATTGACATTAAATGTGGGTTATTTTGAAATCTATGTCACAGGTGAAAATGTACTGGTCGCGGGTTGCAGGTTTTTGGGCTACTTCGAAATTGAACTGCGGCCGCCATTGGAAATGTAAAAATATATATTTTACTGTGACCTGCTGCTACTGACTATCAGGCATTGAGGCTGCCTGTTTCTGAGTGAGTAAGTGATTGAGTGAGTGGTGAGGAGGGGGAGGGCCCTATCGCCCTATTTCTTTTCCTTCAAGGGTTCATAAAATTTAAAATCAGATCGCAAAATGATCATTGGTATGACCTTAAAATAATTCCATATAGTTTAGTAGAATATTGTGGTCAAATTATTGTGATATTCCACCAGAGAAAAGGTAAACTTTCTTGGACAAGGTTCCAGAGGGTAATTGTGGACAATGTGCTCAATGTGGCCAATGTTCTCAATGCAGTTTCATATATAAATGTGAATAATTTACCCACACCCGCACATGACAAAGATTTAAGATCAAAGGCCTGATTACCTGCATGTCCACCAATGTTGTTTACATGTTGAAATGTCCCTGTGGTTACATAGGGAAAACCTGTAGAAGCCTTAAGACCCAGATCAGTGAGCACCTCAGCCATATACAAACAGGTGAGACAAAAAACCTGGTTGCTGTACATTCTGTACAAGCTGGACATCCTATTAGTTCTCTGATATACATTGGAATAGAAATGGTCAAGATGTCAAGCAGGAGAGGGGACATTGAGAGGAAACATCTTCAAAGGGTATCTTTTTGGATTCACAGGCGTAACACTTGGCCTCCTGAGTGGTACAGCGGTCTAAGGTGCTGCATCTCAGTGCTAGAGGTATCATTACAGTCGCTGGTTCAATTCCAGACTCTATCACAAACAGCTGTGATTGGGAGTCCCATAGGGCAGTGCACAATTGTCACAGTGTTGTTAGTGGTAGGCTGTCATTGTAAATAAGAATTTGTACATAACTGACTTGCAGAGTTAAATAAAACATGAAACACACTGTCTTCTCTTGACCTTAATGATACATTTGAAATAAAACTATTTTTATAGTTCCAAAATGTCCAAATGATTGTGTTTTTTTATTGTAATTTAATATTGTGTATATACAGTAACAGTCAAAAGTTTGGATACACCTACTCATTCAATGTTTTTTTTGCTATTACTACTACTTTCTACATAGTAGAATAATAGTGGAGACATCAAAAACATGAAATAACACATATGGAATCATGTAGTAACCACAAAAGTGTTAAACAAATCAAAATGTATTTTATATTTGAGATTCTTCAAAGTAGCCACCCTTTGACTTGATGACAGCTTTGCACACTCTTGGCATTCTGTCAACAACCAGCTTCATAAGGTAGTCACCTGGAATGCATTTAAATTAACAGGTGTGCCTTGGTAAAAGTTAATTTGTGGAATTGTGACATGGTAGGGGTGGTAAACAGAAGATATCCCTATTTGGTAAAAGACCAAGTCCATATTATGTCAACAACAGCTCAAATAAGCAAAGAGAAACAACAGTCCATCATTACTTTAAGACATGAAAGTCAGTCAATATGGACATTTTCAAGAACTTTGAAAGATTCTTTAAGCGCAGTCGCAAAAACCATCAAGCGCTATGATGAAGCTGGCTCTCATGAGGACCACCACAGGAAAGGAAGAACCAGAGTTACCTCTGCTGCAAAGGATATGTTCATTAGAGTTAACTGCACCTCAGACTAGAGCCCAAATGAATGCTTCATTAAAACCTCTTGGTGTTAGAGGGCAGTATTTTCATTATTGGAGAAAAAAACGTTCACGTTTTAAACGGGATATTTTGTCAGAAAAAGATGCTAGAATATGCATATAATTGACAGCTTTGGATAGAAAACACTCTAACGTTGAGTATAACAGAACTGATGTTGCAGGTGAAAGCCTGAGAAAAATCCAATCCGGAAGTGCCCCAGGTTTTGAAAGCGCTGCGTTCCAATGACTCCCTATTCAGCTGTGAATGTACCATCAACAAGCTTACGCTTTCTATGTATTCCGCAAGGTGTCTACAGCATTGTGAAGTAGTTTTACGCATTTTTGTTAGCCGTAGAATAGCCGTAGGCGGCCACATTGCGTAAGTGGTCACATGGTGGCTCCGAGAGAGATTCTCGCGTAAAATACAGAGGTAACCATTACTCCAATCGGTCCTAGTGAAAAACGAATTGTCCCGATGGATATATTATCAAATAGATATTAGAAAAATACCTTGAGGATGGATTCTAAACAACATTTGCCATGTTTCTGTCGATATTATGGAGCTAATTTGGAATATTTCTCGGTGTTGTGGTGACCGCAATTTCTGGGCGACTTCTCAGCCAAACGCGAAGAACAAATGGAGCTATTTCGCCTACAAAAATATTATTTTGGGAAAAATGAACTTTGGATATCTACCTGGGAGTCTCGTGAGTGAAAACATCCGAAGTTCATCAAAGGTAAACGATTTCATTTGATTGCTTTTCTGATTTCTGTGACAAGGTTGCCTGCTGCTAGCAAGGCATAATGCTATGCTAGGCTATGATAAACTTACACAAATGCTTGTCTAGCGTTGGCTGTAAAGCATATTTTGAAAATCTGAGGTGACAGGGTGATTAACAAAAGGCTAAGCTGTGTTCCAATATATTTCACTTGTGATTTTCATGAATAGGAATATTTTCTAGGAAGATTTACGTCCGTTGCGCTATGCTAATTAGTGTCAGATGATGACAACAACACATCTCAAAATCAACTGTTCAGAGGAGACTTAATCAGGCCTTCATGGTCGAATTGCTGCAAAGAAACCACTACTAAAGGACAACAATAAGAAGAAGAGATTTGTTTGGACCAAGAAACACAAGCAATGGACATTACACCAGCTCTCTCTCTAGGTATGTGTGGGGTTGGAGAGAGAACACAATCTCACACTGCGTGAAAGGAGCTGACACTCAGTGGGCTGCCCGGAGTAGCAAGGTGGGTTATTAACCTGGGTTCTGGAGGCTCGGTGGAATTCTTTGGTCTGATGAGTCCAAATTTGACATTTTTGGTTCTAAATGGCGTGTCTTTGTGAGACGCAGAGTAGATGAACGGATTATCGCCGCATGTGTGGTCTCCACCGTGAAGCATGGAAGAGGTGGTGTGATGGAGTGGGGGTGCTTTGCTGGTGATACTATCAGTGATTTATTTAGAATTCAAGTCACACTTAACCAGCATGGCTTCCACAGCATTCTGTAGTGATACGCCATCGCATCTGGTTTGCGCTTAGTAGGACTATCATTTGTTTTTCCAACAGGACAATGACCCAACACCTCCAGGCTGTGTAAGGGCTATTTGAACAAGAAGGAGAGTGATGAGGTGCTGCATCAGATGACCTGGACTACACAATCACCTGACCTCAACCCAACCCATCTTTGTTGAAAAGTTTGTTTCTGTTGGAGAGTTTTGTCCATCTCTCTCTCTGTCTTGGTTAGAGGGGATAGTTCAGCGCGACATTCATTCATGTTGTTGTAGAATGGTGTTTCGGCAGTTGTCGTTCTTCACGTTCAATGATACCGAATTCCTAGCTGCAGACTAGTAATTAATATCAAAGACTTGTTCTTATTCTGTCGGTATCGATAGTCTAAGAGTTTAACCATGTGGTATGGTTAAACTATTCAGCAATGGTCTACAACCTTCGTCCTCTCCTAATGGAGAAAAACATGGTGGTCTGGTGATAATTTCTCAAAGTTGGGTTTTATTCAGAATTGCAGGAAAGGGCTGTCCCAGGACGCCTGACCGTAACTGGGCTCAGGGGCGGTCCTCTGATTTAGTTAACTCCAATTCCCTTTTTGAGTTTTCCTTCATTAAACAGTCCACAATCACATTGTAAAATTGTGTAAACAGTATCATACTCACTCATTCATCTTTTACAAAAATGTGATGTAAACCTCATATCTGAGGCTATTATATAAACAGCATTATGGTAATGTGGCCACAGCATCTCCCATGAGTTTCCCCAAGTTGTAACAAATGGACCAGTTCATAGCTGGATTCTTCACCGATCTTCTATACTTTCTCCGGAACATGAAATTTGTTCGGACCTCGAGTTCTGAGAGGTGGAAGAGATTCCCCTGTACTCTATGGAAATTTACTCTCTCTATACTGTGTCTCCATGAGAAGATCCTCAGGAATTTATGACGTCTCTCTGACCACAGCAGCTTAGTTAAAGGAGGAAAGGGGGAGGCAGGGCGAGGGGGATGGGGCTCGCCACACCCAAAGAGGGCAACGTCATGACAAGGGGGAAAGAGAGAGAGGGGGAGAAAGAGAGGTAGCGGGAGAGAGAGAGCAAGCAAAATACAAGTGGTCCTGTAAGACTCAGTTGGTAGAGCATGGTGTTTGCACAGCCAGGGTTGTGGGTTTGATTCCCGAGGCCACACAAATGTATGACTGTAAGTTGCTTTGTATGGAAGCGATGGTCAAATGTAATACAATAATAGGAATCAACCGAGGCAATGAATTTATTGGCTAAGTGACCTTTCCCTCCGCAGAGACTAGTTGCTATGCAGTATTATATCACATCTTTGACATGGCATGAAGTATTGCATTTTACAGATTACATTTTCTTTTATAGTCAGAAACCAATGGATGCATTGAATTACTGAAATGGTTTGGACAAAACTGCACTGATCACTGAAATTGGCCTGGTAAATTGATTCTAACCTCATAGTGGACTTTGAAATGTAACAAATTGTTTTGAATCTAACATCTGAAACTGAAATTCCACCGAAGGTTCATCAACTTGATGTTTACGGTTCACTTCCACAAGAGGTCTTGAAGTCCTGGGACAGATATATTATTTATTACCCTGAAAAACTCTTGAAAGCATTTTGAAATGCCAAGCTACTTCATTCAATGTGACAGCAACACAAACTTGGCTACAGATGTATATCTAATAGAAAGGAAGGGAGACCTGATTTCAAGGAGCATTTCCAACATTCTCTTGTTGCTCTCAAGCAAAAACAGTATCCGTATATTTGCTTTACAATTATGTGTATGATACAAAAGATATTACCAACACACATTTTCTCTTGATCTTTTCCTCACTCAATTATGTTGAGGTTATACCAAGGACAAAAACTTAAATTGCCAGTCTTTTGTCAAACATACAGTATGCCGTTGTGATGTAGGGCTGTGCAGTATACTGTATTTTACTATATACCTGGAATTGATACACGGACCAGTTTGGGTTTTTACTTTACCTCCTATAACGGTATTTCAATGTTTGGTTTGTTAAATGTGATATGCAACTCTGGCGCATGTAATGTCCATTTTTTGTAAGTCGCTCTGGATAAGAGCGTCTGCTAAATGACTTAAATGTAAATGTAAATGTATAGTTTACTCATCTGCTACTTGCAAGTCGTCTATCTATTATTCCTCCCATTCATTCATGTGTTGTCATGTCAAACAACAACGTAGTCAAAGTGCTGCCCACTATATTCCAACTATTGAATTACAATAATCATAACATTTCCATGATTTCAACAATTCACCAATAAACTACTGTAGGTAGGCTCCTAGGTGACGCAACACACAATAGATGCTATGGGTGAATAAAACGAAACGTGCAGTAAACAAATCCGTTTTCAATAAATGTCAATAATGTGGTTGTCAAAATACATAATAAATGATTTGAAAACATTCATGTGGCAGTTCTAAAACCGCAATACTGTACGTTATCACATTTATGCGATATGAGCAGAAATATAAAGCATGTTCAAAACTGTAGGACAGACCGTTTTGTGAAACAAAATGCGTGTTAACATTTGCTCTTTGTGATGGGTATTCCTCAACCTAACAGAGTAAAAAGATGGCGCTGGAGTGGATAGTTGTCAATAATATTTCTGCCATCATTTCATATCACTGGAAACAGCTTCTGGACATCAGAGCGATCACTGACCTCAATTTGGACGAAGATTTCTACTTCAATGAGTCAGCAGCTGTGGATGTATGTACTGCTCACTCCGGATCAGGACTGACTCCCCAGGATTCGAAAGAAACGGAGCAAGAGAGGCAAACGAGCAGGCTCCCTGACGAGACTACGTTGGCGAGTAATTACACCGCTTCTACCCTCCGTTCTATTGGCGAGTATACAATCACTAGAGAACAAACTGGACAAGCTCTGTTTGAGACTATCCCATCAACGGGACCTGAATAACTGTAATATTTTGAACCTCTCCCTGACCCAGTCTGTAATTTCTACATGTTTCAAGCAGACCGCCATAGTCCTTGTGTCCAAGAACGCCAAGGTAACCTGTCTAAATGATTATCGTCCTGTAGCACTCACATCTGTCACCATGAAACACCATCATCCCAGCCACCCAGACCCAGTCCTATTCGAATACCGCCCCAACAGATCCACAGATGACGCGCTCTCCACACTGCCCTCTCCCACTTGGACAAGAGGAACACTTACGAGAAAATGCTGTTCATTGACTATAGCTCAACATTCAACACCGTAGTGCCCTCCAAGCTCATCACTAAGCTCAGGACCCTGGGACTAAACACCTCCCTCTGCAACTGGATCCTGGACTTCCTGATGGGCCGCTCCCAGATGGTGAGGGTAGGCAACAACACATCCGCCACACTGACCCTCAACACGAGTCCCTCAGGGATGCGTGCTTAGTCCCCTCCTGTACTCCCTGTTCACCCATAACTGCGTAGCCACACACGACTACATCACCATCATTAAGTTTGCTGACAACACGATGGTAGTTTGTCTGATAACCAATGATGATGAAACAGCATATAACATGGTTGTCTGCTGGTTTTTACTTCTTCCTTTCAATTTGTGTCCAATTAAGACATAGAAAACCAGGTAAGGGGAGTTCCTAACAGAAATAAATATTTACAACCTGCAGACTCTCAGCCTTTCGTGGAATGACTTTGTCACGTGACCTATAGGGAGGTCAGTGACCTGGCAATGTGGTGCCTGGACAACAACCTCTCCCGCAATGTCAGCAAGACCAAGGACCACAGGAAACCGAGGACCGAGTACGCCCCCATCCACATCGACGGGGCTTTAGTGGAGTGTGTGACAATACAGAGGTGGATGCAAGATGCAAGCAACGATGGTTTAATGAATACAGTTTACAGCAGCAACAGGACAGACAGACTATACTCAGACGGAATCCGACCCAGGGACTAGGGCGCATCTTCCGATGATAGCGTGCTAAGAAATCCAGGGGAGTGTGTCCGGATGGGTAGGAAGGAGCACAGCAGATAATCCACACAAGGGCGGTGAGAGATGAGCACGGACACACGACACAACCTCAGGGAAGTAACAACGATCGGACAACAAGAAACACTGGTTACAGAACATATAAAGGGAAGATAAGTGGTTCCAGCTGGCGCAGACAATCAGGCCGAGATTGGGAACCACGCCCACACAAACACGGGAGAGAGAAAGAGAGAGAGAGAGAGAGAGAGAGAGAGAGAGAGAGAGAGAGAGAGAGAGAGAGAGAGAGAGAGAGAGAGAGAGAGAGAGAGAGAGAGAGAGAGAGAGAGAGAGAGAGAGAGAGAGAGAGAAAGAGAGAGGGAGGCAGTGGATTCATGAACCGTGACAATACCCCCCCCCTAGGAACGCCTCTTGGTGTTCCCGGGCGAATTTACCTGTCGATTGAAATCATCGATAAGGGAGTGATCCAGAATGTCCCTAGCAGGCACCCAACTTCTCTCCTCTGGGCCGTAACCCTCCCAGTCCACCAGGTACTGGAATCCGCGTCCCCTCCTTCTAGAGTCCAAAATATGATTGACAGAAAAGGTGGGTTCCCCATCAACAAGTCGTGGCGGCGGGGGAACCGGGACCGGCGGGTTAATGCGTGCCTGAAACACAGGTTTTATTTTAGACACATGAAAGGTAGGATGAATTCTACTATACGCCGGAGGAAGCTTGAGCCGGACCGCCGCCGGACTAATGATCCTGGTGACTTTGAACGGGCCGATAAATTTGGGGGCAAGCTTGTTCGAAACGAATCAGAGTGGAATGTTCTTAGTAGAAAGCCACACTCTTTGGCCAACGACGTATACCGGAGGCTTCGACCGGTGGCGATCGGCCTTAGCCTTGGTGCGCGCCCCCACCCGAAGAAGAGTCTCACGGGCTCTGCTCCATGCGTGACGGCACCTCTGGATGAAAGCGTGAGCGGAGGGAACAGTGACCTCGGACTCCGTACTGGGAAAGATAGGTGGCTGGTAACCTAAACTACACTCAAACGGAGAGAGACCCGTGGCTGCCACTGGCAACGAATTGTGAGCGTACTCAACCATAGAGAGTTGTTGACTCCAGGAAGAGGGATTCTTAGAAACCAAACATCGCAACACTCTCTCCAAATCTTGGTTGGCCCTCTCCGTTTGACCGTTGCTCTGGGGATGAAACCCTGAAGACAGGCTGACACTCGCTCCCAGTAACCTACAAAACTCTTGCCAAAACTTGGACACAAATTGGGGCCCCCTGTCAGAAACTACGTCCATCGGCAGGCCATGTAAGTGAAAGACGTGATCCACGACAGTTACCGCTGTCTCCTTGGCAGATGGTAAATTAGGCAAGGGAATAAAATGAGCCGCCTTCAAGAACCGGTCCACCACGGTCAAAACAACCGCCTTGCCCTGGGAGGGCGGGAGGCCGGTAACAAAATCTAGCGCGATGTGCGACCAGGGTCTTGAAGGGACCGACAGCGGTTGGAGTAACCCATCTGGGGGTCGATTAGAAGTCTTCCCAGTGGCACAAACCGAGCAAGCCAAGACAAAACTGTGAATGTCACGAGCCATCAGTGGCCACCAAAAGCATTGCTTAACCAAAAAGCTAGTGCGGCTGACTCCTGGATGACATGCTACGTTGGAGCAATGCCCCCACCGAATAACATCGGACCGACACCCCTCCGGCACAAACAACCGATAAGGCGGGCAACCGGGCGGAGGCGTTACTCCTTCTAAGGCCGTTTTGACCCTCGATTCAACCTCCCATGTGAGTGTGGAGACCACTAGGGTCCCGGGTAGGATGCACTCGGGAGTGTATGGGCGTTCGGAATGGTCAAAAATGCGAGAAAGGGAATCGGGTTTGACATTCTTGGAACCCGGGCGATACGAGAGAGAGAAGTCAAAACGTCCGAAAAAGAGTGCCCACCGCGCCTGCCTGGAGTTGAGTCGCTTGGCGGTTCTGATATATTCCACATTTTTGTGATCGGTCCAAACTATAAAAGGTACCCCCGAACCCTCTTACCAATGGTGCCACTCCTCCAGTGCTAAATTCACTGCCAACAACTCTCTGTTGCCAATGTCGTAGTTGCGTTCCGCAGGTGATAACTGATGGGAAAGGAACGCGCAAGGGTGCATCTTGTCGTCAGAAGAGGAACGTTGGGAAAGTACCGCACCTACCCCCACCTCTGAAGCGTCCACCTCCACCACGAACTGACGCGAGGGATCGGGAGCTATGAGGATGGGAGCCGAAACAAAGTTTGGCGAATGCAGCCTCGGCTGTATCGGACCACCTGAACGCCACTCTGGGGGAGGTTAAGGCGGTAAGAGGAGCGACTATCTGGCTAAAGTTGCGAACGAAACGCCGGTAGAAATTGGCGAATCCCAGAAACCTCTGTAGGGCCTTACGGGAATCTGGGCTTGGCCAATCCACCACAGCCTTAACCTTGTCAGGATCCATGCGAATACCTTCAGTCGAGACTATGTAACCTAGGAATGGAACGGATTGTGCATGAAAAATGCATTTCTCCGCCTTGACAAAAAGTCCATTCTCCAACAACCTCTGAAGCACTCGTCTGACGTGCTGAACGTGTTCCTGGAGAGAAGAAGAAAAAATCAGTATGTCATCCAGGTAAACATATATGAACTGATCAATCATATCTCTCAGCACGTCATTGACGAGTGCCTGGAAAACCGCTGGGGAGTTGGATAGCCCAAAAGGCATGACCAAATATTCGAAGTGCCCTCTGGGGGTGTTAAACGCGGTCTTCCATTCGCCCCCCCCCCTTACGCGAACCAAATGATATGCATTACGTAAATCCAACTTAGTGAACACGGATGATCCCTGTAACCTTTCAAAGGCTGAGGACATCAACGGTAAGGGATAAGTATTCTTCACTGTGATGTTATTCAACCCACGGTAATCAATGCAAGGACGCAGAGATCCGTCCTTCTTCCCCACAAAGAAGAACCCCGCCCCCGCTGGAGAAGAGGAAGGACGAATGAATCCAGATGCCAGAGAATCAGAGATGTATCTCTCCATAGTCTCCCTCTCAGGAACATAGAGTGAATATAACTTGCCTTTAGGCGGAGACTCACCTGGCAATAATTCTATTGCACAGTCATAGGGACGATGCGGAGGAAGAGAAGCAGCACGGGACTTACTGAACACCTCCTTCAGGTCGAGGTATTCAACGGGCACGTTAGACAAATCCACTGCCTCCTCTAGAAACACAGAATCAGACACAGACGAACAAGCAGACACTAAACAGGACTCAAGACACTTGTTACTCCACATGGATATAGAGTTATGACCCCAGTCAACTCTGGGGTTGTGTTGGGTGAGCCAAGGGTGGCCGAGAACTAATGGTGCAAGGGGTGAGTCCATGAGTAGGAATGATAGTGTCTCAGTGTGATTGCCAGAAGTGATGAGTGTGATAGGTTCAGTGGTGTGAGAAATGTTGGGGAGTTCTTGACCATTGAGAGCGTTGACGGATATCTTGTGCGTGAGTGAGGTGATAGAAATCTGGAGTTTGTGGGGCGAGCTTGAAGTCCATGAAATTACCCTCTGCTCCTGAGTCCAGTAAGGCTTGGGTGTCGTGCGTGTGGGTGGCCCATCTTAGTCTTACCAAGAGGAGAGTAGATCATGAGGTCTTCTCTGTGGTGACACCACCCGATAGTAGCCTCATTCTTACTACCGGGCCTGATCTTTTACCGGGCAGGAGTGGATAAAGTGGCCCGCTCTACCACAGTAGAGACAGAGTCCTTGGGATCTCCGCCTCTCCCTCTCTTCCCGGGAGAGGCGAGCTCTCCCCAGCTGCATGGGTTCGTGAGCGGAGGCTGAACTGGCCGTGTTCCCGCCGCTGGCATGACAGCCCTCCGTGTCGTTATACGGTCTGTTAGGGCATGCTCGGCGGCCAATACGACTCAGACGAGCGTCGACCCTCAAGGCTAGTTCCACTAGTCCATTTAAACTCCTGGGAAGGTCCAGAACATAAATCTCCTTCTGGATCCGGTCCTCCAGCCCATGCAGGAACATGTCCCACTGCGCCTCCTCGTTCCACTGACACTCTGCGGCCAGAGTGCGGAATTGGATGGAGTATTCCGATACTGAATGGTCTCCTTGGCGAAGGTCAGCGAGTAGTCTGGCCGCCTCCCTACCCGCCACGGCCCGATCGAAGACCCTTCTCATCTCCTCGGAGAGTGTCTGGAAAGAGGTGCAGCATGGGTCCTGGTTCGCCCACACCGCCGTTCCCCAAAGAGCCGCTTTGCCTGATAGCAGTGTGAGTACGAATGCTACCTTAGACTGTTCACGGTTGAAGGTCCGTGGCTGCAACGAGAAATGCATGGAACATCTCGTAAGAAAAGCTCTGCAATAGTCAGGATCACCTGAATAACCCTCTGGTGTCGGTAGCCGTGGCTATAGCTGGGAATCCGGCTCTGGCGGGGCGGGTTGAACTGCCGGTGTAGGTGGCGCAGCGGAACCCCTCAGATGTTGCAATTGTTGGGTCAGCTGGGATACCTGCGTCGCAAGGGCTTGTACTGCCCGACCTGTGCTGGAGATGTTCTCCTCTTGTTGATCCATTCTCGTGATACTGCGGGAAATGAATTCGGTCAGACTCGTTGAACTCGCTGCATCCATGGTCTGGTCTGATCGTTCTGTGACAATACAGAGGCGGATGCAAGATGCAAGCAACGATGGTTTAATGAATACAGTTTACAGCAGCAACAGGACAGACAGACTGTACTCAGACGGAATCCGACCCAGGGACTAGGGCGCATCTTCCGATGATAGCGTGCTGAGAAATCCAGGGGAGTGTGTCCGGATGGGTAGGAAGGAGCACAGCAGATAATCCACACAAGGGCGGCGAGAGATGAGCACGGACACACGACACAACCTCAGGGAAGTAACAACGATCAGACAACAAGAAACACTGGTTACAGAACATATAAAGGGAAGATAAGTGGTTCCAGCTGGCGCAGACAATCAGGCCGAGATTGGGAACCACGCCCACACAAACACGGGAGAGAGAGAGAGAGAGAGAGAGACAGAGAGAGAGAGAGAGAAAGAGAAAGAGAAAGAGAAAGAGAAAGAGAAAGAGAGAGGGAGGCAGTGGATTCATGAACCGTGACAGAGTGAGTCAAGTTCCTCTGTGTCCACATCATAAAATACAGTAATTATCATGAATCACCCAAACCAACATAGGAGGCTGAAAAAATGTGGCTTCCTCAAAAAAATCTACAGCCTCACCATTGAAAGCATCTTGACAGGCTGCAGCTTGGTATGGAAACTGCTTGGAGGTTACAGAGGTTAGTACTTATGGCCCAGTACATCACTGTGGCCGAGCTCCCTGTCATCCAGGACCTCTATACCGGGCAGTGCCAGAGGAAGGCCCTAAGAATTGCCAAAAACCAGCCACCCAAGTCATAGACTGCTCTCTTTGCTACCGCACAGCAAGCAGTACCAATGCACCAAGTCTGGAACCAACAGGACCCTGAACAGCTTCTACCCCCAAGCCATAAGACTGATAAATAGTTAGTCTGGGTAGCTATTTGTTAACTATTTAACTATCTGCATTGACCCTTTTTGCACCTCCTCTTTTTACTCATCAAATACACTGCTGGTACTGATTATTTTATATCCTATTGCCTAGTAACTTTATCCCTACCTATATATACATATCTACCTCAATTACCTCGTACTCCTGCACATTGACTCTGTACTGGTACCCTGTGTATATAGCCATGTTATTACCTCGTACACCTGCACATGGACTCAGTACTGGTACCCTGTGCATATAGTTATCGTTACTCATTGTGCATCTATTCCTCATGTTATTATTTTTCTGTTATTTCTCTTTTTTGCTTTCTGCATTATTGGGAAGGGACCTGTAAGTAAGCATTTCAATGTTAGTCTACAGAGCATGTGACAAATAAAATGTTATGTGGCATTATATTGCCAAGAAGTTTAGAAAAGTCCTGAGCTTGTTTCACAATCACTAGAAGTCTTTTGACTGAAATATAAGGTCAACGTTTATCCTTCACTTGCAGGTGTGTTCAGACACGAAACAAAACAGCAGGTTACAAAGTAGAGCTTCATAGCTACGTTCTGATGTATGGGTCGTCAGGGACTTGTCCAAATTCACGTTTCGCCACCCCCATTTCCATGACGAGAGCTAGCTTGCTACTGTAGCTGTGTGGGAGTGCCTGACGCCATTCGCAGAAGCAACGAGCTGGGTGAAAGACAGCTCTGCGGGGCATTGGCTTTATTGTGCCAGCTGCAAATTTTGTGATTGATGGTTTTATTCTTTCAAGTAAAAACAACCAGAATTTAGTGACTGTAGCCCTACAATCAGTTAAAACATAACCAAATAACTGTAACGGACGATCTCCTCTTCGTCTGAAGAGGAGTAAGGATCAGACCAAGATGCAGCGTGGTAAGTGTTCATGATGATTACTTTAATAAATCAACTGCACACTATAAAATACAAAACAATAAATGTGAACATTAATGAAACCGAAACAGTATCGTGTGGCGACATTTACATTTACATTTAAGTCATTTAGCAGACGCTCTTATCCAGAGCAACTTACAAATTGGACAAACACTCATACGGAAAAAACACCCACAAACCAACAGTGAAACCCAGGCTACCTAAGTATGATTCTCAATCAGAGACAACTAATGACACCTGCCTCTGATTGAGAACCATACTAGGCCGAAACAGAAACCAAACTTAGGAAAACAAACATAGACTGCCCACCCCAACTCACCCCCTGACCATACTAAATAAAGACAAAACAAAGGAAATAAAGGTCAGAACGTGACAATACCAGTGAATTGAAACTGTGTCCCATCTATTGTTCAGCACAGCTGGCTAGAAGGAAGATCACTC
The DNA here is from genome assembly GCF_021184085.1 of Oncorhynchus gorbuscha. Lineage (NCBI taxonomy): Eukaryota > Metazoa > Chordata > Actinopteri > Salmoniformes > Salmonidae > Oncorhynchus > Oncorhynchus gorbuscha. The sequence goes on along the minus strand of NC_060177.1, from coordinate 15,729,948 downwards.
TGTCACTTCTGTGCCTGAGCTAATTATTTGCTGCAGTTGATCCTCCCATCATCAGAGTATCTCATCAACACCAAAAATAACATTACAATGTAACCCAACTCATCTTACTTCTAAGGTAGGCCTACACCTATCTTTTTTTACTAGTAGCCTTCTGTGTTACAGTTCAGACTTAGTGAGAAGTGTTTGTCTCTGTTAGGCTGTGTGTCTGTGTTAGGCTAAGTGTGATATGGTGTATGTGTGTTCGTGAGGGTGCTATGTGAGAGTGTGGGGATGCTGAGAAGTGTATGTATGCATTAAGTATCTAATTAAAATAAAGCAGTATAAAAATATGTATTCTAATTTCATAAATTCACAAATTGTTACAAACTCTCAGTTTTGCATAAATTAAGACTTTGTTCATAATATGAATTATTATTATTTTAGCTTTATTTACCTAGGCAAGTCAGTTAAGAACAAATTCTTATTTTCAATGACTGCCTATGAACAGTGGGATAACTGCTTTGTTCAGGGGCAGAATGACAGATTTTTACAAAGTCAGCTCGTGGATTCAATCTTGCAACCTTTCGGTTACAAGTTCAACGCTCTAACCTGCCGCCCCATTATGTATTCCTTACTGCCTCATTTACATAAATGCCTCATTTACATATAGCATTTCAATTTTTTTTTTAAGTGACTTTTATTTGAATCATCTCTGTGTTCTACATCAGCCCTGAAAATGTCATAACAATATGACCACCCTATTTGAGATATTGGACAAAACGTGCTGCATTTAAGAATCCAGACAGGCCATTTGGTGCCATTATTGACTAAATATTAACACTGATCTTCCTAGGTTATGGCCTTTCTAGGGAGTTTTTCCTAGCCACCGTGCTTCTACACCTGCATTGCTTGCTGTTTAGGGTTTTAGGCTGGGTTTCTGTACATCACTTTGAGATATCAGCTGATGTACAAAGGGCTATATAAATACATTTGATTTGATTTGATCTGTCCGCGACCCTTTTGACCTTTTCCGATCATTTGAAAATAAGATAACTCAGCAATCGTAAGTCCTATCCTCATGAAATAATGTGTTCTGTGTTCCTGAGAAGCTCATCTATACCATGGATAACACCAGAACTCACGTTTCATGTTGTCCCCTAACACCCTACTGTAGGCCTAGATTGTTTGCCCATATCCATCATGCAGCCCAATGTGACACATTGTGGATTTTTTTATTATTATTTTATTTATTATTATTATTTTTATTTTTTTTATTAAAAATAAATAAACATTGTGGAAATGATAAGAAATGTTCAGGAAATACAGAAATTGATGAAAATGCTGACAAGTATTTTTGATTGAAGTTGGATTGAACAGTACAAAACAATCAGAATGGAGAATCCCCCATTGAAATCACTTAATTTATGGATATAACATTTGTATTTCAGTCAAATACAGTCAAATACTGTCATACTGTAAAAAATGTGAACGTCCTGATTTGATAACTGCAACTATTTGAATACAGATTTCAGAAAGTGACTACTTTCTAACCTATTTGAATACAGACCTGAGAAATCAACTACTTAAAAAAATATTTGAATACAGAAGTGAGATCTGTACTTTTCTGAAACTATTGGATTGGCTGCCTTCCTCTAATGGCAGGGCTGTATCTGGAACTGCATGTTGAAGATAAATAGAATGAATAGAGCACACACAATCTCCTACACTATTCCAATCTATCCTACTGTTATGCAGGTGAATGAGGACCCAAAAGTGACTTAACAGAAACAGAGTTTATTCCAGTCCAAACAGAAAACGACTAATCCTGAATTCTTAACAGGAAATGTCCAAACGGGGAATAACAGAAATCCTCTAGTCTGTAGAGGGGAAAAACAGGAGAAGCGGCCACAGACTGCAGGTCGCTTCGGGTAGGCGCAGGCCGTAGCTGATAGAGACACCTGCTCACACGCAGCATCTGATGAAGGCAAAAACACAACAGGACGGAACAAGGACACAGTACAGCAAACAAGGATCCGACAAGGACAGAAGCGGAAACAGAGAGAGAAATAGGGACTTAATCAGAGGGCAAAATAGGGGACAGGTGTGAAAGAGTAAACGAGGTAGTTAGGAGAATGAGGAACAGCTGGGAGCAGGAACGGAACGATAGAGAGAGAGAGAGAGAGGGATAGAGAGAGGGAAAGAACCTAATAAGACCAGCAGGGGGAAACGAATAGAAGAGGAAGCACAGGGACAAGACATGACAATCTATGACAAAACATGACACCTACAGTCATATTTGATCTGCAGTATACATTTATATCTGAACATTCTGTAAATGTCCATTCTCCTGAATGTCCATTGCCCCAGGTGTACTGTACATCATCAAATCAACCCAAATAACCAATTATATTATGTACAGATACATATATAAATAAGCTGTGATGATCAACTGCTGTATGACTCTTTCAACTTGCCACAGAAACAATACATTTTATGATTTACAAAGATAAACACAAAAAAGTGTTGGCCAAATGTTTCATAAGGTGAAAAGATCCACGAAATGTTATATATGCACAAAAAGCTTATTTCAAACAAAAAAATGTGGACAGGTTTGTTTACATTCCTGTTAGTGAGCATTTCTCCTTTGCCAAGATAATCCATCCACCTGACAGTTGTGCCATATCAAGATGCTGATTAAACAGCATGATCATTACACAGGTGCACCTTGTGCTGTGAAAAATAAAAGGACACCCTAAAATGTGCAGTTTTGTCACACAACACAATGTCACAGATGTCTCAAGTTTTGAGGGAGCGTGCAATTGGCATGCTGACTGCAGGAATACACCAGAGTTGTTGCCAGATTATTTAAGGTTAATTTCTCTACCATAAGCCGCCTACAGCGTTGTTTTAGAGAATATGGCAGTACGTCCAACTGGCCTCACAACAGTAGACCACGTGTAAAGCATTGTGTGAGTGAGTGGTTTGCTGTTGTGAACAGAGTGCCCCATGGTGGATATAGGGTTATGTTATGGGCAGGCATACTGTCAACATTGATGGCAATTTGAATGCACAGAGATACCGTGACTAGATCCTGAGGCCCATTGTCGTGCCTTTCATCCACCGCCGTCACCTCATGTTTCAGCATGATAATGCACGGCCCCATGTGTCACGCCTTGGTCATTGTATTTTGTGTTTTTGTTATATGTTTGGGTAGGCCAGGGTGTGACATGGGTTTATATGTTGTTTTTCGTATTGGGGTTTGTAGTATTTGGGATCGCGGCTAATTAGGGGTGTTGTATAGGCTTGGCTGCCTGAGGCGATTCTCAATTGGAGTCAGGTGCTTATCGTTGTCTCTGATTGGGAACCGTATTTAGGTAACCTGAGTTCGCTTTGTATTTTGTGGGTGTTTGTACCTGTCTCTGTGTAGTAGTCACCTGATAGGCTGTAATTAGTTTCACGTTTCGTTTGTTGTTTTCGTATTTCAGTTATTTCATGTAACGTTTTATTCATTACAGTCATGAGTAAACTACACGCTGCATTTCGGTCTGACTCTCTTCTTACAACAGACGAACGTCGTTACAGAAACACCCACCACTCACAGACCGAGCAGCGTGTGAACTGGCAGGAGCTAAAGGAGGTTGTTATGGAAGGTAAAGGCATGGAGTATACGACGTGGGAAGAAATCGACAGGTGGGCGGCCGACCCAGAGAGAGTGCAGGCGCCCGCCTGGGATTCGCTTCAGCAGTGTGAAGAGGGCTACAGGCGAATCGAGTCAAAGAAAAAGACACGCCGGCTAAAACGGAGAGGCGCTGGTTTAAACAGGCAGCGACAGCTGGAGCAGCAAAGGGAGGATGAATTATTCGGAGAATGGACATGGTAAGACATGTTGGATGGTAAAGGTTGTTACACTTGGGAGGAGATATTGGCCGGAAGAGATCGCCTCCCATGGGAACAGGTGGAGGCACTAAGGAGAGCAGAGGCAGCCGGAGATAGGAGCCGACGATACGAGGGAACACGGTTGGCAAGGAAACCTGAAAAGCAGCCCCAAAAATTTTTTTGGGGGGGGCTAGAAGGGAGAATAGTTATGCCAGGTAGGAGACCTGCGCAAACTCCCTGTGCTCACCGTTGGGCTAGAGAGACCGGGCAGGCACCGTGTTATGCTATGGAGCGCACAGTGTTTTCAGTGCGGGAGCATAGCCCGGTGCGGCACATACCAGCTCTTCCTATTGGCCGGGCTAGAGTGGGCATCGAGCCAGGTAAGCTTGGGCAGGCTCGGTGCTCAAGAGCTCCAGTGCGCCTGTACGGTCCGGTCTATCCAGAGCCACCTCTACACACCAGTCCTCCGGTAGCAGCTCCCCGCACCAGGCTTCCTGTGCGTGTCCTCGCGCCAGTACCACCAGTTCCAGCACCACGCACCAGGCCTCCAGTGCGCCTCGCCTGTTCAGCGCAGCCAGCGCTTTTCTCCTCTCCTGCGCTGTTGGAGTCTCCTGCCTGTTTAGCACAGCCAGAGCCTTTCTCCTCTCCTGTGCTGCCGGAGTCTCCAGTCTGCCCAGCGCCGCCAGTGCTCCCAGTCGGCCCAGTGCGGCCAGTGCTCCCAGTCTGCCCAGCGCGGCCATTGCTCCCAGTCTGCCCAGCGCGGCCAGTGCTCCCAGTCTGCCCAGCGCGGCCAGTGCTCGCATTCTGCCCAGCTCCGCCAGTGCTCCCAGTCTGCCCAGCTCCGCCAGTGCTCCCAGTCTGCCCAGTGCTCCCAGTCTGCCCGGCGCCGCCAGTGCTCCCAGTCAGCCCAGCGCCGCCAGACAACCAGTCTCTTCCAGATCTCCCCGACAACCAGTCTCTTCTAGATCTGCCCGACAACCAGGATTTACCGGAGCCTACTACCTGCCTGAGCTTCATCTCAGTACTGTGCTTCCTCTCAGTACTGGGCTTCCTCTCAGTACCGGGCTTCCTCTCAGTACCGGGCTTCCTCTCAGTACCGGGCTTCCCCTCAGTCCCGGGCTTCCCCTCAGTCCCGGGCTTCCCCTCAGTCCCGGGCTTCCTCTGTCCTGAGATGCCCCTCTGTCCTGAGATGCCCCTCTGTCCTGAGATGCCCCTCTGTCCTGAGCTGCCCCTCTGTCCTGACCTGCCCCTCTGTCCCGAGCTGCCCCTCTGTCCTGAGATGCCCCTCTGTCCTGAGATGCCCCTCTGTCCTGAGATGCCCCTCTGTCCTGAGATGCCCCTCTGTCCTGAGCTGCCCCTCTGTCCTGAGCTGCCCCTCTGTCCCGAGCTGCCCCTCTGTCCTGAGATGCCCCTCTGTCCTGAGATGCCCCTCTGTCCTGAGATGCCCCTCTGTCCTGAGATGCCCCTCTGTCCTGAGATGCCCCTCTGTCCTGAGCTGCCCCTCTGTCCTGAGCTGCCCCTCTGTCCCGAGCTGCCCCTCTGTCCTGAGATGCCCCTCTGTCCTGAGATGCCCCTCTGTCCCGAGCTGCCCCTCTGTCCTGAGATGCCCCTCTGTCCTGAGATGCCCCTCTGTCCTGAGATGCCCCTCTGTCCTGAGCTGCCCCTCTGTCCCGACCTGCCCCTCTGTCACGAGCTGCTCCTCAGTTATGTGGGGATCAGGGTGAGGACTATTAGGCCATGGTCGGCGGAGAAGGTGGATTATCCCAGGACGCGAAGGGGAGGAAATAGGACATTTATGGAGTGGGGTCCACGTCCCGAGCCAGAACCGCCACCATGGACAGACGCCCACCCGGACCCTCCCTATGCTCTTGAGGTGCGTCCGGGAGTCCGCACCTTAGGGGGGGGGGTTTCTGTCACGCCTTGGTCATTGTATTTTGTGTTTTTGTTATATGTTTGGGTAGGCCAGGGTGTGACATGGGTTTATATGTTGTTTTTCGTATTGGGGTTTGTAGTATTTGGGATCGCGGATAATTAGGGGTGTTGTATAGGCTTGGCTGCCTGAGGCGATTCACAATTGGAGTCAGGTGCTTATCGTTGTCTCTGATTGGGAACCGTATTTAGGTAGCCTGAGTTCGCTTTGTATTTTGTGGCTGTTTGTACCTGTCTCTGTGTAGTAGTCACCAGATAGGCTGTAATTAGTTTCACGTTTCGTTTGTTGTTTTCGTATTTCAGTTATTTCATGTACCGTTTTCATTCATTAAAGTCATGAGTAACCTACACGCTGCATTTCGGTCTGACTCTCTTCTTACAACAGACGAACATCGTTACACCATGGTGCAACAATCTGTACACAATTCCTGGAAGCTGATGTCCCAGTTCATCCATGGCCAACCTACTCACCAGGCATGTTGGGATGCTCTGGATTGACAGCATGTTCCAGTTCAAGTTCATTGACTGATTTCCTAATATGGACTGTAACTCAGTAAAATGTTTGAAATGGTTGCATGTTGCGTTTATATTTTTTTCAGTGTATATACTGCAGAGTAATTCAAATCCATTTGCAAACAGAACATTGGATGCTTAGCAAAAACAACTTGAACCTCTTTCTCCATCTGAGGGTAGGACTAAGTGTTCTTGTTTCAAACACATAGTATACCATCTCTAAAAGGATAGTTTACTCCGAATACAAAATAACATGATTTTCCACCTACCTTATTATTATTTAGTTTCCTTTCGACACTTAATAGACATATTTTGTTACTTTTAGCATTCTCAGTAACACTTAACATTAAACTGTTCTTGTGCCTGTGTAATAAAATGGAAATTAACTTTGGAGAAACATTTTATTAGCATGTTGTTACATAATACTTGGTAATTATATTTTAATTCCATAGCAATGAGCAGAGTTTTTGTAACTACTGTACACGAGAGGAATAGTGACTGTTCCATGTTCCACTTATGTAATAACTCCATTATTATGCAATTATAAAGCAATTTCCAAAGTCCTACGTAACAAAAATGTTGCTATTGTAATAATCACAAAGTTACTACACATGTATAGGAACTTGATGTCAAGTGATACTGCATTACCTTATGTCTCAGTTATGAAAATATACACTACTGTTCAAAAGAGTGGGGTCACTTAGAGATTTCCTTGTTGGCCTTCTAGGCAGAGTTGCAAAGAAAAATCCATATCTCAGACTGGAAAATAAGAAGAAAATACTAAGATGGGCAAAAGAACACAGACACTAGACAGAGGAACTATGAATAGAAAGTCAGCATCCCGGAGTCGCCTCTTCACTGTTGACGTTGAGACTGGTGTTTTGCGGTTGAGGACGTGGGGGGTATCTGTTTCTCAAACTAGACACTCTAATGTACTTGTCCTCTTGTTCAGTTGTGCACCGGGGCCTTCAACTTCTCTTTCTATTCTGGTTAGGGCCAGTTTGTGCTGTTCTGTGAAGGGAGTAGTACACAGCGTTGTACGAGATCTTCAGTTTCTTGGCAATTTCTCGCGTGGAATAACCTTCATTTCTCAGAAAAAGAATAGACTGATTAGTTTCAGAAGAAATGTATTTGTTTCTGGCCATTTTGAGCTTGTAATCGAACCCACAAATGTTGATGCTCCAGATACTCAACTAGTCTAAAGAAGGCCAGTTGTATTGCTTCTTTAATCAGAACAACAGTTTTCAGCTGTACTAACATAATTGCATAAGGGCTTTCTAATGATCAATTAGCCTTTTAAAATGATAATTAGTTAACACAACGTGTTAGTTAACACAACGTGCCATTGGAAAACAGGAGTGATGGTTGCTGTTAATGGGCCTCTGTACGCCTATGTAGATATTCAATCAAAAGAATCAGCCGTTATCAGCTACAATAGTCATTTACAACATTAACAATGTCTACACTGAATTTCTGATCAATTTGATGTTAGAATTACATTAAATACATGAGGGACATTGAATCACCTAAACATTAGACTAGACCACTTTTGCAGCTTAAAAATGACTAACACATACACTACCGTTCAAAAGTTTGGTGTCACTTAGATGTGTCCTTGTTTTTGAAAGAAAATCATGTTTTTTTTGTCCATATGATTTTCTTTCAAAAACAAGGACACATCTAAGTGACACCAAACTTTTGAACAGTAGTGTATGTGTTAGTCATTTTTAAGCTGCAAAAGTGGTCTAGTCTAATGTTTAGGTGATTCAATGTCCCTCATGTATTTAATGTAATTCTAGCTATAGGCTATATTAAGATTCATATCTAACAGCCCTCCACACCATGTGCTAATGATCATATATTTTCATGAATTCAACTAACTATTGTCATTTTTGGTTCTTCATTAAATATTTGTCAGCCATCAAATAAATATTTATTTTGTTTTCAAATACCTTACATGCATTCAAATACCTTACATGCATTCAAATACCTTACATGCATTCAAATACCTTACATGCATTCAAATACCTTACATGCATTCAAATACCTTACATGCATTCAAATACCTTACATGCATTCAAATACCTTACATGCATTCAAATATCTTCAAATATGATTTGGTTTTCTGAGACGTATTCAAAATACTTAAAAATATTGTTTGCATTTCTGAGACTTGAATATCAAAGAAAATACTGTAGTTGGCTTTTAGTTGAAACTCTACATAGTCTAATATAGTTTATCTCAAGTATTTGAAAACATTTATATACAACTATTTTCTTCCCAGGTTTGCTGTCCATTAAGCCTTCTGATGGTGGACATATGCTATAGCCGTGAAGTAGCCTAGTGCTAAGCTGCATACACCACTGTTTAAATCAGCATAGGATGTGACCCATTACCTGCTCGAGTGACAATTTGAATAAAATTCACATTTTGAAATTGAGTGTGCTACTGCATTTTAAACTCAAATCACTCAAAACATTTGCACAGCAGATGGCAATTGCTGTCTAATCAATCTTGATTATTGTATGAATACAAAGACAAAAAGGATCTGCTCATTCAACAAGTTACATAATCAAAACCTTGCTTGACTCAAGTTACTACAAGCCACACTAATTTGTGCACTATGTTACCATAACTAGGCCAGCAGCAGGATCTTAATTCAGTCATAAGATGATATCCAAAACCAATACGGCCAAGGAAATGAAAATCAAGGGATCCAAAGAGAAGTGACAAAGACCCAAGTTCATCAGGGCTTAAATGGTCAGTTAATTTCAACACTGCAGCTGTTATGGTGGATGCTTTGTTATAGTCTATGGGGTGTCCACAATGGCCAACCACAATCACCAACACCGACCTTCCCCAAACCAATGACCCTTAAACGCACCCAATGACCTCCCAAAGGAAAGAACTATGTCAGAGAGTCCTAATGTTACTAGGAAGAGAGATGTTATGGAGCACAGCTCCTAATCACAGTGTAGCTGCAGTTCTGAGATGGTCCACTCCAACTCCTACTGTAAGTGTAGGTCCCCTCTCTTGCAATGGTGTGT